>NW_025855126.1:96324-122389 GCF_002878395.1 Capsicum annuum
TTATTTTTAGGTTGGGGGTGGGGTGGGGGAAGGGATGGGAGAGGGGGTTGGTAAAGGGGGAGGGAGGGTACGGGTGTGGGGTAAGAGAAAAATTTGAATTTTTTAATAAAATGTAGATATTATTTTGGGAAGGGGGACTGATAGGGGTAGAGGTGAGGTGGGGGTAGGGGATGGATTAAGAAAAAAATTTGAAATACTTTTTAAAACAATTGAATTTTGGGGGGCAGGGATAGGGATAGGGAGTGGGGTGAGGGTGGGGGTAGAGGTGATGTCGGGGTGATAGGATATTGGAGGCGAGGTAGATAATGTTGAGAATTGTATGAACATTTTAACTTTAAATTGAGGTTGAAGAGAGTTTTGGAAAATGTTTTCCTTACTTTTTGAAGGAAAGTCATTTTCCTTAGATTCAAGGAAAAATAAGTTGGTTTGAAAAACATTTTTCAAAACATATAAGTCAACCAAACATAAGAAAACTAGAAAACATTTTTCAGAAAATTTTTTCCTTTATACCAAACACACCCTAAGAGTGAGTTTGGTAGGAAGGAAAATATTTTCTAACCTTTTCATGTTTGGTTGGCTTAAATATTTTAAAATATTTTTCAAATCAACTTATTTTCCTCAAATTTAAGAAAAATGACTTTCCTTCAAAAAGTAAGAAAAATATTTTCCAAAATTATCTTTTAATCTCATTCTCAAGTCAAAATATTCATACAACTTTCGAAATCACTCACTCCTACCCCGATCCCAAATCCCCTACCACCCCCCCCCTTACCAACCCCCATCCCCACCCCCCACTAGCCCCCCCTCTTTCCCCTCTAAAACATAATATTTGACTTTTTTTTAAAAAAAGTTTAAATTTTTTTCTTACTCATCCCTACCACCTATTCTGGCCTCCCTCCCCCCCCCCCCTCCCCACAACCAGTCTCCCTATCAAAAAAGATTTAAATTTTTAACTTAATTTTTTAAAAGTTTCAAAAGAAAAGAAAGTTCTTACTCCACTATTCTTACCCTATTCGTTCTTATGGTTTTTTTTAAAAAAAAATATATACAAATACTTTTTAAAAATATTTTCTTACTTGTATAACGAACAAAAGAATATAAATAAAAAATAATTTTTTTTCTAGAAAATATTTTCCTCCTCCATACCGAACGCACCCTAAAAGGGTATTTTTTGGGGTCAAAATCTTTTTTGTAAAAAAAATTTCTACTCCTTAGCTAAACACTAAAGTGTATTTTTTGAAAAATATTTTTTCATTCACCAACCAAATACTAGAAAATATTTTTCAGTCATCAACCAAATATAAGAAAATAGGTAAGAAACCAATTTATTTTCCATGAAAATAGATTTTAGAAAAATATTTTTCATAAAAAATATTTTCCTTCATGCCAAACACACCGTAAATGTATTATCTTTTTAAGTACTAGTAATTACCACATCTTAGTCAGTTTCCTACTGCTTAGTGCGCTGACCGAAGGAACAAAGGATTAGTCTCACGATTGCCGGCTGTGGGGATATCTTGGGAAACCAAAAAAAAAAAATTACCACATCTTAATGAAGGGGACCAAATATTCTAGTCTGTAAAGTTAGGTAGTAAAAATTATACTTACATATATATAAGGTAAGATATCAAAAATTCATAGTCCTCATAATGACATTATGGTAATTTTAATTTTCTTAAAATTTTCTCAAATTGAGACATATGTTGATAAATTATTTTTCTCCTCTAAAATTATGACATGTAGTTGATAAGATTATGTTAATATGTGTTTTTTAAAAAAAAAAAAAATCCTCTAAAATTGTGACATGTGGTTGATAAATTACTTTTTTCATCTAAAATTATGACGTGTAGTTGATAAAATTACTTTTCTCTCACTAAAATTATGACATTATATTAATAAAATTACTTTTTTTCAACTAAAATTGCTATATGTAGTTGGGACATTTACTTTATTATATTTTCTTTCTTGCCACTTGGGCCTTTGCAGTCGGTATATCATAATAATATGATAAATTATTCTATTTATTAAGCTTGTCTTTGTGTTTTTAATTGATTGACTAATCAGTCAATTCTCTTAGAAGTTTTAATTATAATATTCAGTTACTAATAAATTAATTAAAAGTTTTGGTAGTGCTTACAAAACTTTGATTCTCTTAAGGTGCTTCATGTGATTTTATTCTTTACTTGCCTTTTTTTTTTCTTCCTCTCTTGTGCTCACTTTTATTTTTTGTCTTTTGCTTTTCTTTATGACACTCAGTTTTTTTTTCTAATTGTATTTCTATATGGGTCTCTATAACTGGTGTATCTTGACGTTGTAAATCTTTTCATTTAATTTTGGTATTTTAATTTGACTGCACAAAAAGCTTAAGAAATAAAAAGAGTATTTTTTGAATCTTGTAGTTTTAATTAAAGATACACTTTTCCCGTCTCATATTAGTTGTTTAATTTCTCCCTCATACGTCATTAAGAAATCATTAATAAGAAGGATAGTTGCACTAATTTAACCCGTAAGAAATTTATTTTAAACTTTACAAACTTGTGTATTCTTTAAAAAAGACTCACAAGTGTTTTGTAAATTGACAAGTAATTTAGAACTGTTATTTTGATGGATAACTAATATGAGACATATGCAGTAGGAAGTTTAAAATTATATAGTCTTAAACTTATCATGTAAAATGTTGAAATTAAAGACTTACTAAATATAAAAATAATCTTTCTTTTTGAAACAGATTAAAAAAAAAACTAACACACTTAAATTGGGATGAAGGAATAACAAAATTTCATGAATTATTTTAGCTATTTACTTCCTCCAATTTATTAAATTTTTTATTTTTAACTTTTATACTTAATTTGAATAATTATGCTTTATATAATTATGATGATATTAAAAAATATATAAAATAAATGAATTCTTACAAAATCAAAAAAGTCTTATTAAATTCATACTATGTAAATAAGACATCATAGTGAAAATTGCTTCTTTTATAGATAAAAGAAGTGTGCCAAAACTAAAAATATCATACTCATGGATAAAAAATTTATTAGATTACTCTCATCTTTTTCCTTATAATTATAGATTTCCAACAAAATTAATAACAATGAATATTTATCAACAATACATATTAATATGCCATTAAATTTTATTTACTATTCAGTGAAAGAATATGATACAAATTAAACTTTGTAAATTAAAATATTATTATTTTTGCTTTAGCACGGTATAACTAGTGATAGGAATATAAGAGCCCAAAAAAAGGAAACTTAGGGTAATGCACTCGGGTAGGAAAAAGTTTATCGGCTGGGTATACACAGTCAACTCAATTAAGCTAATCATGGGTAAATACTAAGTTTCAGAGTTCTACTTATAATAAAGAAATTAAACAATTTAAAAAGAAAAGAAATTTAATAACTCCAGCACAAAATGAAACATTTAAAAAAAGGAGAAAATTAAAGTTAATAACCTAATAGCATAGCAGAATGAGGATTGTCGTCATCGATTCTAACTTTATCTCGTTCATTCTTTTTGTAGCATTGCGGCATATTGTGAAGTTTTGCATCAATCTTGTTCAAGGAAGAACATACAATTTAATTAAAGGTAGTGTTTTGGTACTGCTTTTAGATACTAAAAATTGACTATAATGTCTTAGTATTATTGAAGCTACTAATGTGGTGTAGGAATTTATGTTGCTTGATCTTTTTAAAAATATCAATAAATGTGTATTTGATATTTTCAAAAAAGTACATTTTGAAATATTCGACACAGATGCAGCAATAATATTAAAGAATCCGAGCTACGTATCGATAAGAATTGTGATATTGCAAGATAAAAATGAAGTCTTCTTGTATCTTCTTTGGTTGAAGATATTTTCCAAAACAATTTGGATACATGGTAAACATTTTCTACATTTCAAGTAACCAAGTTAACCAAATATTGAAAAGACATTTTTAGAGAAGAATTTTCTATCATACCCGCGAACACCATAAAAGTCAGAGGTGTTTTCTTCCAAATAAGTTGCTGCACTAGCAATATCTTACATGGGGATGTTAAGTGTTTTTCTTGTAGCCCTTGGACTTCTCATAGGCATGTTATTAAACTTAACCTTTAGCAAAGTTTTAAATCCCGTCATATGAAAAAGAAAAATTGTTATGATCTTTAGAATATGGTTAGTAACTGGCACAGAATGACAAAATTATTCAACAACAATTCAATCTACTAATTGTTTGGCAAATTTAATAAAGTAATCCTATTTATATTATTAGTTAATCTCATGTGCAAAATACATGGTTAAATATTAATATTTATATTTTAAAAATATGATAAAGTGTCACGACCCAAATTACTGGATCGTGCAGGTACCTACGCTATTCTAAGAAGCTAGGAGAACCCTTATTACCCAACTAAAAATATGCGAAAGTCTTATGCTTTTAAAAAGATATTGAATTAAATATAATAAAATAAATTAAATATTAATAAATAATTTTTTTTATAAAACTTCTTACAAGTATTCTTCACTATCCCAAGACTTAGTCGGACATGTACAAGAGCTATCTACTATAGCATAGACTGACAATAAAATAAATAATACGAAGACTCTAACATCTGCCAGGATGAAAGTGCAAAAGTTAGTGCTGAATATCTTCATCCATCTAGTAATTGCAAACTAACCTGCATCCAGTCTGCACCCCAAGAAGGAATGTAGAAGAGTAGGGTAAGTACAACTACACGTACTGATAGGCATCATCGGCCGACTGTGTTAGTCCATATAATCATAAAATAGAATTAAGGAAAATAAATCATGACAACTTGAATGGAATATAATTCAACTAAGATTGTAATAACATTATTACTTTACCAATATAACTTACATCATCCAACTATTCTTCCAACTTCATCAATATTATATTCACTACTAACATACTTAGCCTTATTAATTCACACCATCAACCACAATCCAACACTAATACATCACCATTCCTCTTTATTCACGTTATCTTTTTCATTACTCATATTCACAGGAACAAATCCGTACTCATAAACAACCCACACTAACTCTTGAGCTAACAGCCAAATGCTCTCTTATAATATTAAAGAATGATAACTAGTCATTCTGGTAAGCTACGATTAAAACACGTATAAATGATGCAAGTCAACCAACATATAAGTAAGTACAAAGTTTCACTTTTTCAAATACATATCACACAATCAAATACACAATGAATTAACAATAAGCAATAACAGATCAAACAGTGCTCACAAACAAGCCACATAACCATCAAGAGTATCAACCATACTGTAAGCATCCACAGACTCAACACAAATATGTACACACATGCTATGGGAATTATTTTTGTGCAAATAGTCATGACCTGCAAGGAACAATCTATGTTCATGTACTGTACTAAAGTGGTACCCGATCCACTATATATATATCCATACCGGCGTGGTATCTGATCCATCATATACATATTCATACCGGTGAGGTATCCAATCCAACATACACATATCCATACTAATATAGTATCTGATCCAATATATACATACCTGTACTGGCGTGGTACCCGATCTATCATATACATATCCGTATCGGCGTGGTATCCAATCCATCATATACATATCCGTACCGGCATGGTACTTAATCTAACATATGCATATCCATACTGGCGTGGTACCCGATCCATCATATATATATATCCGTACCAGTATGGTACCCGATTCAATAATGGGAAATAAAGTCCCACAACATCTACCAATATCTGAAATTCGTCTGCGAAATCTCTACTACATGACTAATAGCAACAGTTTGAAATCAGGGACAAGGCCCCCAGTAGACCAAAACATGACTAAAGATAAATATCTGAAAGTAAACAGGCCTTCTGGAATATAGAAGGCTCACCACTGCACAATCTGATCTGCGATCTAAAATATCTACTATTTATCTGGACCCCTAGACTGAGTCTCAAAACCTGGAAGGAGGAGGGGTCAGCACAAAAGTATTGGCACGCAAATCAATCCAAAATAGAGTAATTGAATATATATATATATATATATATATATATATATAATACATGAGAGCAATTTTCATCAAAACATCATGCATAAAACAGTTTCTGAAAAACATATGGGCACCTTCTAAAAACATATAACCTATCTGTAAATTTTAAATTCTGATCTGTGTATTACTTTTGAGTTAGGTGGTATCCCCTACAAATTTGATATTCCACGGGTGATATGGAATCCGCGATTGACTCGGCGGGAAAGCCTCCAACCCGAGTGTGCCACAAGGGTTGGAGTTCCTGATACGCCACACAACACTTAAGTCAGCGTATAATAATATACCCAGGCCAGCAAATCACAGTTTGGGGCAAAGAGTTTTCTGAACTCATGCCTTTTTCGGGGAACCAACTAAGCTCTCTTTATGCCCTATTTTAGCCTTTTCTGAACATGCATCATTCTGAAGTTCTAAAATATGCAAATCTTATAAAGTCTGATTTCTGTATTCGTCTGTGTCTGTTATGGCATTTTCTGAGTTTGGTATCGTCATACCAAGACTTGCAAGTCCTATTTCTGAGCCATAATGCATTAATCATGATCTTTCATAAAATATAGTTTCATACCACCCAAACATGTAATTTTCATAAAAGATTTCATGTTCTGAAGATCAAGTCAAAACTATGCAAAAACTCTATCAAACATATGGTGGTCTAATGCCTTTAGCAAATCCATGCACTCTTTCATTACATGCATTATGAACATTAAAAATTCATGCTAAGTTTCTCTTTAGTGATTTAAAACCACCTTTAATTCATAACAAGAGTTCAACCATTTCATATAGTGCTTTTTAAGAATGCATTGCAAAACAATTTATATGCTATAAAAAATCTGAAAATTCATAATAAGGGTGGGAACTGAATTTTGTCTTTATGGCTAAATAAGGGTGGGAAAAGGACCATTTTGCCCCAAAAATGGAGTATTTAAGTCACTTGAAACCGTTACATAGGCGCCGCATATGATATCTCCTATGTTTATATAGGTTCTGCCTATGCTATCGCCTATGTTTACATAGGCGCCGCTTATGCTATCGCCTATGTTTTCCAGTGGTCATGTGCGATTGGTTAGGCAACGCATACTACTTTGAAAGGCCATAACTTCTTTCTCAGATGTCAGATTTTAGCAAAATTGGTATCGTTGGAAAGATAACTCGAAAACCTACCATTTTACACATAGTAGGCTCTCTAATTTGACATATACAAAGAGTCATGGTCGATAGAAGTTGATACAAATTATAATGTCCACTTAAACTTAATTTATCGAAGTAGTTTTCAACTCGTCCTTGATTTTAAGGACCTCTATGGTCTAAATTCATGCTCAAATGGATTCACATACTACATAAACATGCTAAATTGGTATAGGATTTATGGCTTCAGGATTATCGACGTATCGGAATCATGGTTTATATTCTAGCCCGAAATGCGGGGTGTTACAGTTAGTTAGCTAGTCCTCACAAGGAACCCATTATAATTTCAATAATAGAACTGCACAAAAATTCTAAATACAGTTTCAATGACCGGACCATACAAGGATCCCCAAATAATATTAAATAATTTAACTATACAAGGATCCATCCACAACATCATTAACAAGAACCTCTCATTACAGAAAACACATATCACCTCAGTCTTTTATTCATGTCACTTTTTCACCATCTTTTCTTAATATCATGTTCTCATATCATCCTCACAATTCTTATACCATCAATTTCATCAGTATAATAGCACCAAAAATAAGTAAGCACTATAGAATTGCTAGTTTCATAATAACAAGAAATCAAATAATCTCATCAAAATTATAAACAAAAATAACTTAGTCAATTTTCATCACTTAAATTCAAACAAAAATAATTCACAACAATGACCAAAATCTAGCAACATAAATTTAGAAAAATATCAAATACAAGCAATCAATAAGTTCACAACTTTCACAAGTCTTTACCTATTAATAGTAACTTTTAGACCTTATTAACAGATACCAATTAAAATCTCCTAGATTTTTATTCAAAATTACTAAGATACTAATTGGAATCAACTACATTCCAATTAATCTCTATTAAGATACCAATTAGAATTGTTTAGACACTAATTGAATTCCATCTAATAGTCCATCGAACTTGATTTTTGGTTGACCTTTCACCAAATAAAGCCTAGACAGTTTCTCAATAATGTTCATGCTGGTATGCCTGAACTTCTTGTGCTACAACCAAGTATCATTGTCTTGCATAGTGAGGCAGGTCAGGGTGGTAAAGTAAAAAATATTTAAACTATAAATATTATCAATGCTTCACTGATAAGGGAGATATTTCTTTTGTCATGTTTAATTGAGCAGTTTTCATCTTTGAAAAACACTCCAAACCTGATATCATATAGTTGATTGATGTTGAGTAAGTTGTGTTTGAGATCGTCTACTAGGTATACTTTGGTGAATTCTCATGATGAGCTAAGTATTACTAAGACGACTCCAATGATGTTGCCTCTGGAATTATCACCGAATCTAACTGATCCCCCATCTACTTTCTTTAAGGAAGAAAATTTCTCCTTCTTTCCAATTATATGTCTAGAAGATCCGCTGTCAATGACCCATAATTCTTTTCTATAGCACTTGCGGATATGTTCCTCACTAGGTCCACCTGTTGCCATAAAGCACATATTTGCAGCCTCTATTTCTTCTTCAGTTTCATCTTCATCGCTCTAGGCCCTAAAGTTTTGAATCTTTTTGGACGATCGTTGACTCAATTTTGGAATTTTTTTTTTGAAATTTCCAGGCCTTCCATAGTAGTAACAGAGATCATTATTTTTGATGGAGTCATTTTTCTTTCCTCCCTAGGATCTTTGTTGTTTCTATCTCATGATCTACCTTACCTTGCGGTTGATGAAGGCCATTTCTTCGCTATCAATATTTTCCAAAATGTCCTCCTCTTCGGTTGGAGTAGCATTGAAGGCTACTATTTTCTCTCTTTTATTCTTGAGAAACCTGTTGATATAAGTTTTCTCATATGCAATAATGTTATCTCGCAGTTTATCATATGTCATGTTGTGAATGTCTCCGTCTTCTAAAAAGGTAGCCTTGGTTTCCCAAGTCTTTAGGAGACTTTCTACTAGCTTCTGGACTTGTAGGCTATGAGGATAAATCATCCCTAGTGACTTCAGTTCGCACATGATTTTGCTGAATCTGGTGAATATTGTTTTAATATACTCATTTTTCTCCATTTTGAATAACATATATTCATTTAGAAGAGAAATAATTTTTGACTTCTTGACTTTGGTGGTTCTTTCATAGGTTACCTCCAGTTTATCCCATATTTATTTTGTTGTCTCACACGTTGAGATCTTATTGTATTCTTCTTCACCAACTGCACATAAAAGTAAACTTATAGCACGTGCATTATATTAGATTGCCTCATGTTGTTCTTTGGTAATAGCAAAATTTTCAAGATCTTCCATATCAGTACTATTGGATTCTTTATCCTTGTCGTTTTGTTTTTCCTTGAGCCCTGGAATTAGCTTAGGACCCTTTTTGTTGATAACCCAGGCTTGTTAGTCATTTGATTTGACAAATATGGTGAATCTATTTTTTCATTATGAGTTGTGTTGTCCATTGAAGTATGGTGGTCTTGTGGAGGAGTAACCATCCCGAAGAAGAGCATCGGGAATTTGGTAATTGGCCGTTTGATCTTTGCTCACTTGTAGTTAGTCAATGCTATCTGTAAGACCTTCTCTAATACCAATTGAAATTCAAGAGAGGGGTGAATTAAAATTTTCTTCTGTTAGTCGACTACTAACTCCCCATAGTCGACTCGTTTGCAAATTAAAACACTTTACAAATAGATTAAACTTAAATATTTAAGCACGTAAATAATAAAATATAATGTAAACAAAAAGATTTATCCTGGTTTGGCACACCAATCCAGTTCCTACGTGCAGTCCCCTTGGGTCTCAAGTTTCTTTTAGATCGTTAAAGATTTGGTTTGAGTACAATGATAGGAAATAAGTTCTAAAGACTTATTTTAATCTTCAGATCTTGCGACACAGATTTATTTAATATTACAAAGATGACTCGATCCTACTCTTTATATAACAATTGTAAGCTAATCTTACAGAGCTTTGTAAGTCTAAGAATGAGACACTTTGAATTTTCTCCATGAAGTAGCGTGAAGAGTGTCTGTCTTTGGTCTTCTCCTTTTATAGTCTTTGTCTACTACCCTTCATAAGGAATCTCAAGGGATTTCTTCTCAATCAAAGAGATGAATTTGTTCCTTAATTGAAAAATGTAGCCGTGTATAATGTCTATATCAGATATGTTCTTATATGTCTTTTGAATTACGTCCATATTAGATATGTCCATGATTTATATTTCTTTTTTAATTTTGATTCGTTGCTAATGTATTTGTAATATTCTCTTCTTGATTTATTCATTCTGTCTTGAATTTGGGGATTGCAACCACGATTGTGGGAGGGTTGATCCATCTTTTATTTCCGTGATGCTTAATTGATCTACTTGTAATGCCGAGGTCCTCCATATCATTAACGAGATATTGTGTCATGATTTTTTTATAATATTTTGGACTATGATGCTCCTTCCATTTGGTTTCTCATGATTGATTTTACTTGGATGCTACTTGGATATGGTAGATGTATTTTTATTCTTGATGTCCTTCTATTTCTGTAGCTGGTTTTTTTATCTTTCCATTATTACTAGCTGCATAGATACACTTATGAGTTTTTCATTATTAAAACATAAAATTGGGAGGCCAATAGTTTCCAAAAGCTGAAACATAGAATGACTACAACGCTAGTATTAGCCTTACCAGAAAGCACAAAAGGTTATGATGTGTACTTTGATGCTTCTAGTGTTGGCTTGCATTTCATCACTATTTAGCATGGAAGAGTTATAGTGTACATTTTTCAAAAATTAAAGCATCATGAATAGAATTATCCCACTCATGAGTTATACTCGCAGGAGTGGAATTCATAAAGAAAATATGGAGCCGATTATTTGTATGAAGTATACATTGATATCTTTATAGATTATTAAAGTATTCAATATCTATTCAAGTAGAAAGATTTGAATCTAAGGTAGAGGAGGTTTATGGAGTTGCTTAAGGACTACAATGTCAATATTCTCTACCATCCATGTAAAGGTAACATTGTAGAAGATGTTCTTAGTCAACTATCCATGGTAATCTAGCACATTTTTCACCTATTCAACATGGGGTAGCTAGAGATATTCATAAATTAGATAGCTTTTGAATCTGTCTTATGGATTTTGAATATGGTACTATTATAGTACTTAACATCACTAAGTCATCACTCATTGCATTGGTGAAATAGAGGTAGTATGATGATCTCTTATTGCTCCAACATAGAGAGAGAATTCCACAACATTGAGTCATAACATTTGAGCTATCAAGTGATGGCACCTGGAGGTATCGAGGTAGCTTATATGTATCTGATGTAGATGGGTTCAGATAAAAGATTATGGCTAAAGAAAATTGCTTTCACTATTTAATCCATCTCTGCTGTATAAAGATGTTTCATAATCATAAAGAGATCTACTGATAAAATAACATAAAGAAAGATATAGCAGAGTATGCAACATGATGCTCTAATTGTCAGTAAGTAAAAGTAAAATATTAGAGAAATGATAGCCTAGCTCAGATATTTAGTATTCTAGTGTGTAAATGGGATGCTATTAATATGGATTTCATCATAAATTTACCTTCTTCTTATTATAAACATGATTTTATTTGGGTAATAGTTGATCGACCGATGAAATCAACCTATTTCCTTCATATTATGTCTACCAGCACGACTGCAGATAGTGACAGGCTATATGTAAAGGAAATTATTCGCCTACCTAGGACGCCGATGTCTATTAATTTAGATAGAGGTTCCCCATTTAAAGTGTAGTTTTGGAGATCATTCTAGAGAAGCTTGGGCCCATAGGTGAATCTTAGCACTATATTTCATCTGTAGATAGATAACCAAGCTATGTGCACCATTTAGACACTCGAACATATGTTAAAAGCATGTATATTGGACTTTAAAGGTAATTGGGATGATCATTTTCCCTTAGTAAAATTTGTTTATAATAACGTTTACCACTCCAGTATTGGCATGGCTCCATTTGAATCTCTATATGGGAGATAATACAGATCACCTATTGGTTGGTCCAAAGTAGGTGAGACACGGGTATTAGGACCATATCTAGTCCCTTAAGTCGTTGAGAAAGTTAATACGAAAGTAGTTGAAGACTGCTTAGAGTAGGCAAAAGTCATATGCAGACATGCGATATAGAGAGATCTAAATTGATGATTTTGTATTCTTAAGGGTATCACCTATGAAAGGTGTTATGCAATTTGGAAAGAAGAGTAAGTGAAGTCTCCAAGTATATTGGGCCTTATAGAGTTATTTGCAAAATTAGCTATGTAGCCTATGAATTTGAATTACCTCTAGAGTTAGCTATAGGATATCCTGTCTTTCATGTGTTTATGCTACATAAATACTGAGGAAAGCCTTCGTATGCCATTCTTATAGAGGGTATTAAGCTTGCGGAAAATATATCATTTGAGAAAATTAAAGTACTATGTTTATATAGGAACAACAGTTCAGGAAGCTAAGGACTAATGACATAGATTTCATAAAGGTGTTTTGGAGGAACCAAAATGTTAAATAAGCCACTTGGGAAGTAGAAGTAGATTGAAAACTAAATACCCATATTCCAAGAACTATCAAAAGGTTCTTAAACTAATTGTCCCTTTATATAATCATTATTTTCTACTATAATTTGTTCTGTTGACAATTGACTCTTACCTGATATATTTAGGTACATGATGTGTGCCTATGATTCTAGATTTTGATAAAGATTCACCCCTCAAATATGGAGTATAAGGTAAATTCCAATATTGGTTATGACTTTTATTAGAGTTTAAGGCCCAGAAGAGCCTTGTGTATTACTTGTTGAGTAGTATATTTGTTGTGCCGCTCTATGAAGCATTTTGTGTGTATACTGGCTTAGCTGACAGGTTCCCAACAGGCCTATTTACAAAGAAAATTCTATTGAAAGTTTTGAAAATTTGGGGAGTTAGTCGAATTTCAAGGCTTTATGATAGAGTAAAGTAAGATAAAAGTTGTCTTAGATAGTTACGAAATGAAAAGTAAGCTACACGCATCATCCAAGGATGGATGATCTCAAGTGAGGGAGATATAGCACCTCAAAGAAACTTGAGTCCAAGTTTAATACTTTAAGTTAGCATTAATCTTATTTTATAAAGAGTTACATGGTGCATTAATTTAAGAAAATATTATATTGTGCACACACGCGCACATATGTGTGTGTGTATATATATATATATATTATGATATATATAATTTGTATGGTCGCTACTAAGTGAGATAGAAGGTAATTGAGAATTACCATATGTGGAAGTGGGGCCACTTTGATTTTCGTAGAATATACCAAGTTAATTGATTAAGGAAAAAAGGACTTTGGTTTGGAAAATAACATGAAACAGTACTAGTCCTTCAAAGAAAAAAATGAGGGCAAGTGTTCTTGAAATAAATTAAAAAAGAAGAAGAAAACAATAGCGTACAGTAACAGTAGCAGTAGCACACCATTTCTTTCTTTCTCTCGGCATAATCCATGGATAATTAAAAAGTAAAAGATGAATTTGAAAAGGTCCTTCAAGAAGTAATTTCAATAATCTAGTGTTACGATTGAACTTCAAGAAGTAAATTTTTATATGGTCTTATATTCATGGATAAGTATTTGGGGATATTTAATTTGATATTTTTTGCTAGATCTTGAAATGGATTTGGCTAATTAGGATTTTCTAGGAAAGGGAAAAAGGTGAAATTTTGATAAAAATAGAGTTTTGGGGAATTCCTACCAATTGGGTAGATTTGTTATTGAATTATATAGGTTGAAAAAGATAAGAAGTTCATTATATATTCTTGTTAAGGAAATTTGTTATCAGAATAAATTGTTAAATGCTACTATGCATCATTGATGGGCATATATATTATCCTAGTAGTTAGTGGCTTGCCTATCGGATAGCAAGAACTAGTGGTTGGGAAGATAAATGCTACACTTTCGTGGCTCAAACTATTTGAGGCTCAGAATATTATTGTAGCTAATAACGTACCAAAGGTATGTAAAGCAAAATCTTTCCTCTCTATTAAGGCACCACCCTACTTCATGTTCTCTTTTTATAGAAGACAATATAGTTTTCATAAAATATGAGGATAGGATCTTTATTTGCCTTACATATTATCTCCTTTTCCTACCATAACGCTTCTATGCATCAAGTTTGCTCTCTTTATATCAAGTCTTCACAATATTTTATATTATAGTAAGTTCCTATAAATGTCACATATTAAAAATAAAAGTAAATAGTCCTAATATATTATACTTGTATATATGAGAAGTTAAAGCATGAGATAGCTTTGGATAGAGATTCCACTCAAATAACTAAATGATCTCTACCATGATTTATATGTTATAGGCCTTTAAGTAATTTTTTGATAAACCTTAGTGATGGGAGAGTATATAGGTTTTACGTAACACATGGGCTTGGTGTGATACTGCGCACATGATCGAGACCTGACAATTATAAGGAGCCCAAACATTTAGGCGTATTGACTTTATAAAACAATTTGCATTTTGAGTCAGCTGGACATCATGCACTGGCTCCCTAAACACGATCCAATATATGGAACATATGGCCTGGGGCAGACCTTTATAGTAAGCCCCCGGAGGGCGAACCTTGTATCAGACTGTTATTACAGTCATCCATATGAAATTATAGCAATGAGTGTTTAAACAGCATAAGCTATATACTAGACTCAAATTGCCTTCAATAGGCCATTTGTGATTATTTATACTATAAATAGGTTAGTACATACCCCACAAACTCCTATCTAAGTTTCTAATCATTCTTCATATGTTTAAGGCCCCAAAGTGATTATATTAACCATAATTGAGTGTTATTACCTTACACCTTATGTGTAAAGTGATTTTGATGTGATTATGGTCATAGGAAGCACTTAGAGCAAAGTTAAGTTGATAATATTTGTATCTATTGAGATTTTGTATTCGATCTTACAAGGGTCAACTTTAAATAAGTATAACTTCTAGAATATTTAGAGTTTTAGAGCTTAATACTCACCAAATGAAAGATCTTCGAGTCTTCTTTTCAAATCATCCGCTTTCACCTTTTTGATATTGGAGTAGAAAGTTATGCTCATTTCACCTGGGAGTGTCTGCCTACTAGAGATTGATGACTAAGGTGCCGACCTATCAACTCCATCGCCAACCTTAACCCAAAAAAACCTTGAATCATTTTGACATTGACGACTAAGTTGACTAGCCGTCAACAAGTTGATGGGTTGTCAATAAGTTGATGAGTTGTCAACTCTGTCGTCTACCTTAACCAGGAAATGTCAAATTCATATAGAGATTCATGACTAAGTTGATTATCCATCAAAATCTTTTAAAAATTATTAGATTTTCTCATCAGGATCGTTTAAATTAGCTGAGAACTATTTCTCATATCGAGGGCCCATTTGTTTTATCTATAGATAGAGAGGACACAAATCCTACAATTATAGGCATTAGCCTAAAAATATATGGGTTTGGAAGCCTAAAGGGAGTACATTTAACCCGCAAGGAGCCAAGACCACTTGGGTACCTAAGCAGAATTAGTCTTCTTATTTTCCAGGAACATGTCCGCAAAAAAGGGAGGGATTGATAGCGGATGTTCCAAAAGTATAGAAGAAAAGAAAAAGGTCTCATCTGATTATACAAAATATAGATGAAAGATTGTCAGATTCAGTGACAATGCTGGAGGTAATGTCACCAAAGTCATCTATGGCCCTTTCAGAGTTGACTCTTGAATTAGAAATACAGGCAGAATCCCTGACAAGGTTAGAATTAAAAATGAATTATGCTTGTTTGTTGACACTCTCAAATGTTTTAAGGTACCTCAATTTTTAAGAGATTTTTGTGAAACAATATCCAAAGTATTGTTATATTTGCTACATGTTTTTCCGGATAATTCTAACATTTTCTTGTGACAATTTTTTTTCCTGATGAAACCTTTGCCTTATGAGTAATGTCCCAAACTCATGTCTTATCTAGGAACAAACTTTAGTTGACTCTTCAACAATCGGAGCAATATGCACAAATCTTGGAAACCGTTGTACTTATATTCTCTAAATTCTGCATCAACTACTTTATGTTAATATGTATCTTGAGATTGTTCCAAGGACGTGTGATAATGCTATTTGAATGTTCTATGTAAAATGATAATGTTATTTTATGATGTAAATATTTTCTGACCCTTATCCAAAAAAATTGATTTCTCAAAAAATTCGATATTAATATTTTGAGTCATATGTTTGGTACACAAATCATTTTACTCAGTCCAATTTTATTCTTATGAAATGAAAAGATCTTCAGAAAAATTTAGCATTAATGACTTATGAGTCATATTTTTGGTCTTTTTTTGCTTATAGAACAACTTGGTGCCATATATTTTACAAAATTCCTAAAAGATTTCTAAAGGCTTATTTTTGGCACAAAAATCATCAACTATCTTCTGACCCCCCCTCTTTTTCCCCCCACCAAAACCCCCCCCCCCCCCCCCCCCCCCCCCCCCCCCGTCCTTTCCCTTAAAATCCTACCCCTCGCATGCCACTTTTTTCTCTTACTTCATCATTACCTTCTCTTCTGTTCTCACTTTGCAACACTCCTCTGCCCTTTCATCTTTAACCCTAACCCTTGGTTCTCCTCTTTCAATCTATCTCTTCTCATCCTCTTTTCCCTTTATACTCATTCATCCCCATTTTCTCTACTACGACCAAAACACGATCAATGGCTAACCTCACCAAAAATTCCCCCAACCTTAATTCCTTTAACTTTGACCATGTCCTTCTCTATGAATCCTCTGAGGAAGCCTCTTCTCATTCTATCCAGTCGACTATGTCCAATAAACACACCGCTCTTAGTACCATGTCGTCCTCTAATAAAAGAAAATCCTTTCCTTTGGAGTCTCTTCCTTCGGACGAGATGCATAAATTATGTACTTTCGATCACAAGGAGAAGTTTCTTACCTTGAAGAATATCTTTATGATTCCTAGTAGATTCATCAATCTCTCTCTCCTAAAGGAATCTTACTACATTATTGGTTACTTTCTCAAAGCTCAAGACTTATCAATGATGTTTCACCTATGTGGACTGGAGGTCTTTGAAGATCCTATCAATATGTTCGTCGTAAATCTTTGTCTTTCCCCTGAAAATAGAGAATTGGAAACCTTGGCTCTTGGCACTCTTATTATTCTTAATGACTTCTTATTTGAGAAACTATTTGACACTAAATTATTGGGTATTGTCCCATTCATGAATGGAACCTGGACGGAGAATTTGGTAGTCAGTTTTGATGAATAAAAAAAAATTGTCGCAGATGCTGACTCAAACTGCAACTCCTTTGGACTTCTATCCCTCAGCTTCTGTAATAGGATTTTGGCTCATATCATTGCAACTACCTTGATTCCTTGAAAGGGATATCTCAGTAATGTGACTTGTAGAGATGTATTTGTTCTCTACTACCTGACCAAAAAGTATAAAATCAACTGGAGTTCCTGGATTCATAAATTCATGAAAGAAAGTCCAGTTGACTCCCATTCCTCAGTAAGTCTACCCTACAGTTTGCTTATCACTCGGATTCTTATTCACTATGGAATCTACCTTTCAACATATCCAGTGGTAAAGGTCTCTTCCACCTATGATTCAAAAACCTTTGCAAGCATGGGATATGTTTTGATTGAAAAAGAATGGTGTAAAAAAAAGACTGCCAAAGGCCATCCTAGCACATCCAAGGAAAGTAAACATGTGTGTAATTCCATGTCCTGTGTTGATATGGAGGCTAAAGAAATCAAGAGCTGGCTCACTTCCATCAAGAAAGGAATATCCAGTATCAAAGAATCAACTGCCAAGCTACTACAGCAGGGCAAAGAGATAGGTACCGACATAGGCAAAATGCGCATCTCTCTTGATGTCTTCAAATAGGAAGGAGTAAGATTGTTTAGTAGGATGTTTTCCTAAGCTGAGACTATAAAGACAGAATCTCCTCCTCCTCAAATGATCTTGCCATCTCCATTTAGAACTCTTACTTCAACTTCACCAAGAGTTTGGAGAAATCATATGATCACTTCTGCTCTAACATGCGTAACACTCTTACTTATTTCCTTAACGACACTGAACTCTTTTATTCAAAATGGATCTTTCCCTTCTCATACTCCAGCCTGTATAAGAAACCCATATACTCCTACTCTAATGTATTTTTGTTGCCACCGTAACTGTTCATGCTTAGTAATCTATGTTTTTGAGTTGTTATTCTGTTATGATGTATTTTTCCTTATTTTGTGGCTGGGTATATTTTTCTTGCTATGGTTGTTCTTTACTTTTTGGATATCCATGGTAATCTACTACCCCTGTCTATATGGATTATGTGATGCTCTGTCTGGGTGTGCTATTTTCATTCTATTGCTTGCTATTCTTGTTGATTATGCCAAAAGGGGGAGAAAGAAAGGATTCCCACCTATCAGTCTGGAGAAAGTGGATTGTCGACCTTCAAGGTCGACTGGAAAACAATCTTAATTAAAGATGCTTACAAAGTCAGGGGGAGCAAAGTGGACTGATGCTTACAAAGTTAGGGGAGCAAGCTGGCTGACAGGGAAGTCAATCGATGTTTAAAAATTTTTGTCATTATAAAAAAGAGAGAGATTGTTAGCCTCCAAAGTCTATATTTTAATAATGACAAACTAACTAGTGGATCCTTGTAGGATATTGAAGACCACTGATAAAGAAAGATGGCTCTATAAATGGAAGGACATCCAATCACAAGAATATCATAACACTCAAACTAGCATGGCAAGAGAATTAATCAAATATCTTTGAAATGGAAGGAGAATCGCCATCCTAAAAACACGACAGATTAGATAAATCAGGAAACTAGTCAGAATCTAAATGATAAAAAAAGGACATAACCGTTACATGGACATCAAGACTAAAAGAAAAGATGAATCCCAGGCATATCTGATATGGACGTGATCCAAAGCCATATATGTCTATATCTGATATGGACATATCAAATGGCTACATTCCTCAATCAAGGAATCAATTTAAATCCTTTATTGAGAAGAAGTTTCTTGGGCTTTCTTTTAAGGAGTAGCAGCCGAATACAAAAAAATAAGACCACAGACAGACACTGCTCACGCAACTTCAAGGAGAAAATTCACAGTGTCTCATTCTTAGTCTTACAAAGCTCTATAACTTTAATTTACAATTGTTATATAAAGAGTAGGATCGAGTCAACTTTGTAACATCAACTGAAGCAATGTCACATGATCTGAAGAGAAAAATAAGTCTTCAAAACTTGTTTTCTATCATTGTACTCAAGCCAAACTTTCAGCAATCTAAGATAACTTTGAAACCCAAGGGGATTGGACTTAGGCACTACATTGGCGTGCCAAACCAGGATAAATTTTTGTGTCATTACTTTATGTTTTGTTATTTACTCACTAAACTGTTCAAAGTTTAATCTGTTTGTGAAGTGTTCTAATATTCAGGTAAGTCGATTATGAGGATTCAATAGTCGACTCACTGAAGAAAATTTCAATTCATCCCCCTCTTGAATTTCAAAAACATGAATATTGTGTGTAGATCTCATGTAAAGCTGAATATGCTATAAAACTGAACTGAGGATCATGTATGGATACTGAGCATGAAAACATGAACATGTAGGATGAATACGAGACCAAGTAAAAATTGTATTGAAATAATCAGAATAACTGAATAACTGATAACTGAATAACTGAATATGTAATTACCTGATCAACCAAACCTGAACTGTTATAGACTGAGTATTGACTGAAACTGTAGGAGCTATCATATAACCGACATGCCCCAATCTGAGCTAATCGGAGTTCAACCTGTAACCACATTTAGAAGGGTATCAGTAACTTACCACGGGTACTAACACATGGTTGTGTGGATCCACTAATCTAATGTTCCAAAGGACTAAGGAGTTAGTCCTAAATTGATGAGTGACCCCTAAGAGAGTGCTATTCCTAAACTGGCAAGTGACATCTCTTAATCCTATGTTGTCTACATAGTTTTGTAACTTAGGGACTACTACTAAGGACCCAGTACTAATTGGCAGATGGGCCCCCATCCCTTGGTTCGCTTGGTTCCAAATCCTACTCCCAACTAAATTACACTGGTATTATTATGGGTCCAACATGATGTGGTACTGTATTGATAAGTGCTCAACATGAACATGGTAGTGTGAATATAATAATAAAAACATGGTCTGATTAAATTGTAACTTAAAAATAGAAACATGTAAAAACACATAGGTATTGGTTGTTCATAACTCTCCAGCACTGAATGATAACAAAATACGATAACAACATTTAAAATAGTGATATAAAATCATAGTTCAAAGACCCAAAACACAAGACATTTTAGTAAATTAGTGAGAATCATGAATGTGAACTTGAGAATATGTTAAACTTGATAGGACAACATATTTGAATGGCTTAATTCATAACTTGATGATTTAGCTTGAAATTAATTGAACATGACATGGGTAATTGAAGTTTAAAACATGAAATAACCTAATTTATACGGGAAAATGTGAAAACGGCTTGAATTTGAATTACTAAGAAATACATGGGTTTTAATTCATAACTTGCATGGATAATTTCACAAAATAAGGTAAAATTCAAAATTTAATTAAAAGAGGATTTTTGGGCTCAATGGGTAGAAGGAACCCATTGATGAATACCCCACATTCCTCAATTAGATGACTTCTTGAAGAAAGCTTGAAATTGGAATTTGAATTCTTGGTGAATAAATCTTGAATTTCTTGTTCTTGAGAAGAGGCGAAGGTTTTATGTGAGTTAATCTCATGAAAAGAGGGCAAATAAAGCCTTTTTCGGCCTTTAATCCATCACTTGGGTGCTTGGGGGCTGGCGGAATGACTCAAATTCCCTTTGGGATTTTACTTATGTATGAAGGAAATATTTACTTTTTGTCATGGAGGCTAATGCGGAGCCTAAGGTCCGCATCGCGGACCCTTACTGTTTAACACAAAAATTCTCATAACTTTTTGCTCGAGTGTTGGATTAAGGAGAAATTAGATGAGTTGGAATAAGACTCAATTATCTATAAGTTGGTGGGTCTTGAGCTGAAAAATTTCATATATTTCCAAATTACACATGTTAAAAGCTGAACCTTGTAGGATCGAACACCAAAAATTTGGTTGATTCAAAAGCTCTTAGCTCAACTTTTCTCTAAGTGTTTTATATGAGCATATTTCACCTCATGATCACTCTTAATACTACTTTAATAATCATGAAACTTATATTCACATGGGAATCATTGGTTTTGAGTTAATGCACGTAGGAATGAAGGTTCAAATTTTAGCCTAAAAATGCTGGGTGTTACATTATCTCCCCCTTAGAATCACTCATCATTGAATAATGGATAGGAACTTGTTGAAGATTCAGAAGTATGGAATATAGTATGTAACTTCACATTAAGAGTTCTCCCTTAACAGAGTACGTATATGAATCAAAATAAAAGGGTTTCATGGCATCACCAAGTACATCATGTAAGCACGAATCATGAGACAATACGACTAAGGTCGTAAAAGGGGTATTACACTGTCTGAGCTGGAATACTTGGAAAACTAAGATCATTCATTGAACACTTATGAAATGAATCATGACTAAATATTTAAATCGTAGACATGATGCATGGGTTGAATTGAATTTGCAATTTTCATGGACATAAATATTTAGCTCATGGAATAGCCATACTCATGAAACTTCGATAGTAAGACCAGATGGAAAAATGGAAAACTATATGAGCTTACCTATCTAATTGCTAAACTAAATTGTTGGCTATACGAATTGGCACTTATTGAAAGTTTATACTCAACTGGAGTATTTCTTCAATACTCCTTGGAAGAAGTTCTAATAACATTAGGGAGAAAGGAATTCTTTGCCATGATCTGAATAAGATATCTGAATAAGGAATATCAATATGGCTCTAACTCTGTAATATGGAAATAGGCCTAAAAAACATAAGCCAAGATAGAATTACTAGGACTGAGTGACATGACCCGAACCAGGGCCTTGTCGTAATGGGCATCCTAAGCTGAACCAGGACCCAAGACTGGCCCTGATACCCAACCTAACCAATCTACGTGTACCTTAAGTTGGCTGAATTCTAAATATTTAACAAGATAGAATAATAGATCACATGAAGACTCTAGGATAGGATCACGACTGCAACGACCCGCCTGAGTCAAACCATCATATACCAACTGTTCAACCATACCAAACCAAATCCATAACCGAAATATAATCAAACCAAATTCCATAACATAACATAAATGGATGGAACATTAAGAAATTTAGTCCTACGATATCAGCCACAATACCAATTCCAAAACTAAAGCTGATTGTAATACCCCAGAAAATTTTTCGTCGAAATTTTGTGCGTAAACATATTGGATCCTATCTTTGAGAATGATTTATAATTTTTTTTGTATGTCATTTATTAGATTTCGACCCACCATTTTGCAGAGCATCGAATAAGCTTTCCAATGATATGTGGATCACCCAAAACGGACACTCGAGCGATGAGTTATGACCATTTCGATCAAACTACGATCATTCCGATCAAACTGTGAACAGTAAAATGTGCAGGAAAAAAAATACTGTAGCCAGGGCAATTTTTTTAGTCAACTTCAAACGATCATAAATCCTTGTACATAATAAACTGTGTGAGCTGCTATATATCAACAGAAAGCTCTGAGAGTCTTCTTTCCAATAAAATTGGTTTCATCCAATTTGGACAGCAAAGTAAAAATTTATGGCCAATTTACTTCAGCCTAACGGATAGATCACTGAAGGACAGATTCGGGTTTTATTTGTTTCTTAGGGGCATTTTGGTCTTTCGCCACTCTTTTAAACCTCTATAAATACCCTATTCAGCTGAGAACTTGTATTATTTTCCTTTTATTTCTCTTATATGTATATATATATATATATATATCAAGTTAGGGTTATGGTTTTGGATTGGGGGTAATTAATTGGAGGCTTTGATTCAAGAATTTCTTCCGTCAATCTCTTCCGGCCACGAAATCTAAGGTATGCAACTGTTTATCTCTAGACTCCTTTCATCCATAAAGGCCACGAATCCCTTTTTGAAAGTTCAAGTTATGTATATATATATATACATATATTTTCTAGACTTTAATGATGTGTATATATATATATATATATGTTGATTGATATTTGATGGTTGAGATATATATGAGGATTATGTATGTTACTTGATATATATATATATATGAGATGATTATGCATGTTGGTTGATATATATATGTGTGTGGTGATGGTGTATATTTGTTGATACATGCATGTGATGATTATGTATGTTGGATGAGATATATGGGGTGGTGGAAAACATGAGAATTTGATGAATTTACCAATGCCTAAAAGTGCATGTAAGGTATTTGTGAAATTGTCTAAGAGGCTATAAATTTACGTTCTTAGGATATAATAAGTTCTAAATAACTAGACTACTTTCTATGTATACGTTCAACATGAACTCCATGTTATTGTCTAAAATTGGGGATGTTGTGTAGAAGGCTTATGATATGGTTGTAAGTGCGGACGAGGGATTTAGTTGGTGGAATTAAGATGAATGATGGTGTTGTAGCACATGTAATTGATCATACTGACCTATGCCTAAATGGTACATGTAAGGTAATTGTAGAAATGCCTAGTTGAAGAAGAATGGATCGTATGACCCCTTGTGATTGAAGTGATGAGTTCATACCATACTTGCATGCTCGTGTTTACTATGATTCTTGAGGGAAATGGTAACGCCATTAGGCCACACTAAGTGTGAAATGTCTAATTATGGGTCGAATTACATATATCAAGATCTTAAAGGAAAGAACCTTGAGAAGTGAACCATAATGTGTTGAATGTATGTTATTTGCGTATATCTCGATTGGATGAACTATGTTATGTTGTATTCTTCCTTAAACATATGCATCCTTGTTGAATGATCTATGATGTAATGGCATGAGATCCCAATACTTGTATATGAATATGATCTTCAAATGATTGGTCTGAGGTGTTAATGAATGCATGGTGCATGATGGCCTGTGGGCATGTGAGTATGTGTTGTATACTATGTATTACTTATGTTATTGATTGCTGGGGGTACGTATGCCTGAAATAGTCTGCTGATCTAGAGCTGAGTCAGTTCCGCAATAATCTTAGTCTTGCTACGCTCGATGAATTTCCGATGATTTGAGAACTTAACATGAATTTCGTGAGAACTTAGTATGTGGGGTTTTGAACAAGAATATCTTTTCATTCTTGTGCCCAAAGAATTGATTTTATCAATGAAATTTCATGATTTTTTTAAGTGGGTAAATACCCAAGATGTTTTAATGACGAATTATGAGGTTATGAAAAATATAAATTATTTAAGCTTTGATGTACATGATTACTTTATTATTCCCAAGTTATGATTTGATATGGTGAATTTCATATTTTTACCATGAGTTGACATTTCAAGTGTTTTCAAGATATGATTTATGGAACTTTGAATCGTCCAATATTGGTATACATAATAACTTTATTATCTTGTTTTCTTGAATTGAGATTTTATGCCATAAATTGCATACCACTACCATGAAATTATATTTTTTGGAGGATTCTTGATATACGAGCCATGATTTGAGTTACATTACGACATACAAAATCTTACTATGATTTGAAGATCTTAGATGCTTTTCAAAAGCTATTGTCATGATTTGAATATTGGAATGAAAGAATGATCATTTGAGAATATCAATTTGCATCCGCAGAGTCAGGATGATTTATATTGATTTTAAGCTCGCAGAGACGAAATGCTGTGTTATTGATACCATGTTGATGTTGAGGAAAATTAAAATGTTTTGAGCTAAAATGTGTTGAGTGAGGAATCCACAAATTGATATGATTTGATAAGTGAGAAAGAGATTTAATTTGGTCTTTATGATAAACCCTTGTGATGTTGTCGTGGATTTCCTGTCGGGGAGTATTACTTAGCACCGAGAGGGTAATTTGGTATTTCCCCAAACCTATGTGCCACCGTAGGGTTGTTGATGATGATATTGTTGGCCAGAGAGACAAATTGTGATTATGAAATCCTTAAGGTTATACTTTCTGGCAAGAGTACAACACTCCTGCCAATGGGAGTGCTCTCCCTAGGAGGGCAAACGTTGGTATTCCACATGGCTCACATGGGGTTGTCGGTTATAGGAAACTCCCCTATCCGTAAGAGTATGTTTCTTGAACTATCGAGTCGCTCTGAGTCTTGAGTTGATGAGTTTGGTTGTCTATGATGAGTCATGAGAATTTATGACGAATATTGATGATTTTATGATGATTTATGGGATTTTACTTATGTTTTCCTCTCTATAATATTATGAGAAGTATGGATAATGAAATTCAAGCCATGTGAGTCTTCATTTTCTGTATGCATATTTTACGAAATCAAAGATATTATTCAAATTATTGCGTGCACCCCCACATATTCAGTTGCTTATGAGGAATCATGGTGAGTTATGTAATTACTTTCCACGGTTTTTATTTCAGTATAAATTTTCAGGAGTCAGGGGTATGAGTGTATTCGATTGATCAGTGTTGGTATCCTGTGATTCAGTAATGCAGTACCCCAGTACAGTAGTGAGTTCCGAGGATAGTAAAGTGGTATCCGAGCTGTGGTATCTGAAGTTGTTATAATTTTTATAGTGGTTGTGAACTGTGCATTCATATATGTGTACTCGTTCATTATTCTCATAATTATTCTGTTGATTAAATGTTCATGCATAAGCCCTTGCATTTAGCCTTCCCTTCTTGCATACTCAGTACATCTT
>NW_025855126.1:122489-267073 GCF_002878395.1 Capsicum annuum
CTGTGATTCAGTAATGCAGTACCCCAGTACAGTAGTGAGTTCCGAGGATAGTAAAGTGGTATCCGAGCTGTGGTATCTGAAGTTGTTATAATTTTTATAGTGGTTGTGAACTGTGCATTCATATATGTGTACTCGTTCATTATTCTCATAATTATTCTGTTGATTAAATGTTCATGCATAAGCCCTTGCATTTAGCCTTCCCTGCTTGCATACTCAGTACATCTTAGTACTGACGCATTCGCGCTATGGTGTTCTTTTATTTTGGGGCACCATAGGTTCAGAGGAGTGAAACTTGGAGCATCTTAGAAGTTACTTGTACAGCAGCAGTGGGTGCAACAGTGAGTCCTCATCATCCGAGGATGTTGTTATTACAGTATTTGATTTTAGTAGACGGAGTTAGTTGGGGGAATTGTCCTTTCAACTCCCTAGTTCAGGCAGTGTAGAGGATTTTCAAACAGATGTATTACTGTGTGGTTTAAGGTATTGTATATTTCTATATTTTTGAACCTTATGGCAAGTGTTAGCCAGTTTTCGCATATACTTTATTATATTATGTAGTGAATAGGTACAAATATCAAAAAAAGGGTTAGCTTGTGGTCCTTCAGGATCATAAGCACCGTGTGACATTTCGGTTCTCGGGAATCGGGGCGTTACACTATTTCCAATATCGATCCCACCCATGCCAACCCATTGTAGTCCCACAAAATCCTCTAACCAAAGAGTACCAAAATTATAATTTGATTTGGAGATTTGGATTTTGATATTTGTGAAGAATGGATGCCTTGAACAATACTTTTGGTATATGTTCTTTCTCTTCTTCATGAATAGCTAAATTTTTTAGTCATGGGATTATGTTGAACTAAGGTATAATTAGTTTTGGGTTGTGTGTATTTGTGTGTATGCTAGTTAGTTGATAATGGGTTCTACTATTACTTGATTAAATTAGTTGGTATTTGTGGGTGAAAACCCCAAATACTCAAGTGGGTTTATGGGTGAAAATTCCAAACTCTAAAAAAATTAAACCATCCATGAAAGAGGGGTTTTGGTGAACTTTTAGTACTCACTTCATCCTTAAAAGAGGGATGAGGGAACCAAAGCAATAGTATACAATTATTGAGTTTAGTTTGCTAATTTTCACTATCTTAGACATAAGAGTGATTATAAAGTTGAATGTATCTTGGGTATTTTCCTAGAAATAGGAATACCCAATTAAGGTAATAGGTGAATAAAATTAACACACTTGTTAGGTATCCAAAAGGTTAAATGAGTGAAATTCTTGAGGTTTAGTTGAAAAACTAGCCTCAAGGATCCTAGACCTAGCCTAACACATTGTTAAACAACTAGCACACGCGCTAAATCATCATATACCCATACCTAATTTGCCCATAGGTAGACATAATCCCAAAATTATATTTATACTGATGTTGAATTACAATTGTTGCGTAGCTTGTGAAATTGAAGTTCTAGTGACAAACATTCCCCCAATATCCCCCTCCCCCCCAAATTTTAAATCATTCCTTTTACTTTATTTTCCATTTAGGTGTTCTCTTAGTAAGTGTTAAGACCTATAATATTAGAACTATAATTTTCACTCCTCATGGATTCGACCTCAACTAAAGTTGAGATATTGACAACGACTATCCTCTACCACTTTATATGGTATAGGTGAGCGTTATCAAAATGGCACCGTTGTCGGGGAGTGAACTTTAGATTTCACTTATGCAGTATTGATTCTTACTTGTGGTATACCCGTAGTGGTGTAGATTTATTTTGGTTGTTGTTTTTGTTTCTTTCTAAGTGATCTTTGTAGCATAAATAGAGCCATGAGTGACACAATGATAGTCAATCCGGGTCTTTCGGTGACCCTCTTGATGACGAGGATCAACTCAATAAGCTTGGTTGATCAAGTGCTATCTATATCCCACCTACTCAGGGTAACAATGTTGTTCATATCACAAGCATCATGTTGAATATATTGCAAATGAAGGTACTTTTGGGGGGTGAAGCTTATGAGGACCCCAAACTTCATTTGAAGAATTTTTTGGAGTTGTGTGCACTATTTGACATTGCACACATCACTCAAGAATCTATCTGTATTTGCTTTTTGCCATTCTCTTTAACGGGTGAGGCGGTTTTATGGCTCCATTCCCTCTCGGCCGGTTCAATCACTTCTAGGGAAGAGCTTACCATGACTTTTCTTGATCAATACTTACCACCTTCCAAAATTCTCCAATTGAGGTATGAGATGATAAAATTTAGGTAATTGAATGGGGAGTCATTGTATGAAGTGTAGGAAAGATTCAATGGAAAATTAGCACAATGTCCAAACCACGAGGTCCCGTTCTCCAAATCTTCTATCGGGCCCTTGATCCTCTTAACAAAACCATGGTGAACAACGCGGTGAAAGGTTCCCTTATGAAGTTTCACTATTATATGACAATGAATTTGCTTGAAGAGGTGACAAAGAAATATTGGGGTTGGCATACCCGAGATTCCAAAGTTCCTAAAATCAATCCCACAATATCCTTGGTTGACAGAGAACAAAGAAATTGAGATGAAGAAAGCGAGAAGAGTATGGCAAAGATCACAACTCAACTAGATCTTTTGACAAAACATGTGATGGGTGAACCCGCAAAAGAAGTGAATGTCGTGGAATCAAAAGCCTATAAGGATGATGAGGAGGCTAAAAGGTTAGATGAAGAGATTCTGTACTTGGAAAATTACTCTGGGGGTTCCCGCCCCACCTTTCAAAGGCAAAGTGGGAATCAAGGTTGGATGGATTATAATATTGATGGAGATTGGAGAGATAGAGAGTGTGAATATAACCACTATATGCCTCCACATGATCGAGCAAATAACAAAGGCCCAAGCTCCATTGACCTCGACAAATTCATAACCGAAGATGTCTTGGCAAGAATCTTGAATATGAAGGAAGGTATGAACAAGTTAGTTCGTGTAATAAAAGGATATTTTTCACATCTTTCTCAAACCTTAGTGTCCCACTCCACCTCTATTAAACAATTGGAGACCCAAATTAGGCAAATTTCCACTGAAATAAATGCTAGGCCAAGGGGTGATCTTTCTAGTGACACTATTACAAACCCGAAGAATGATGCTCAAGTTTACGCAATAGTCAATAGGAGTGGAAAGACCCTTAATGATCACTTGAAATAAGATTTTGGTGAAAAGGTGCCTAAGGTTAAGTCAAAAGAAGTTCCACCACAATCTCAAGAAGAAGAGGAATACAAAAAAGAGTCAGCTGAAGTTGATGATAAGCTGGAGGAAAATAAGAAGCCTCAAAATGATGTGATTCCTACATTCCAAGTCCCTCCCCCATTTTCTCAAAAATTTCATAGAAAAGAGGAAGGTGAAAAACACAAAAAAATTATGGCCAAGCTTAGTAATCTTTCAATCAATAACCCATTGCTTGAATCAATTCAAGAAATACCGGGATATGCTAAGCTCATGAAAAAGTTGATGTCAAAGAAGAAGCTCATCGAAGGTGATACAATTGAAGTCACCCATGGTTGTAGTTCTATTATGAGTAGAAAAATTGCGGAAATGAAGGAAGACCCTAGAGCTTTTACCATCCCTTGCACCATTGGAACACATATGTTTTTGAAATCGCTATGCGACCTTAGTGCAAATATAAACCTCATGCCTTTTGTCATCTACTAGAAGCTTGGATTGGACAGCCCAATCCCAACATCTATGAGACTTTTTATGGCGAATCGGTCTATCAAGAGTTCGATCGGGATTTTGTTTGATGTTCTAGTTAATGTTGACAAATTCATACTTCCGGCGGACTTTGTGGATTTAGACTGGGACATAAACCAAAAGGTACCTATCATCCTTGTCGACCTTTCTTAGCCAGCAGAAGAGCCATTGTTGACTTATAAATGTAGGAGATAAGGTTTAGAGTGCATGAGGATAAGGTCTCCTTTAGAGTATGTAAAATAAGAAAACAACGTGTGGAACTTCAAGTGATATCCATGGTTGATGTTGAAATCGAGGAGGTAAACGAGAGGGCCCTTGAGGACCCAACTTGGGAAATAAAGAAGGAAGATGTCGTGCAATGATGACAACTAAGGTGATACATTTCCTTAACATAGAAAGATACCACACTACCCCTATAAACCTTTCTAGCCATAATAGAATTACCCACCAGGGTAGACACAGAGAAGAGATCAAAGATACTCTCGGGACTAAAATAATAATGAACAACCACATAAGGGGTCACATAAGAGAGCGTGTACCGTGGGCCAAGCAGATAATATACATCATGAGAGAAAAGTTTCAACATACCAGTGATAACATTAGGAGATGCCTCAAATTCCTGATGGGTGGCAAGGTCATAAAGACTATTCTGACCAGTGACAATGCCAAAAATAGTGCTCTTTGGTGTAGGAGCTGATGAAGTTAAAACTAGAACCTTATTAGCTACATAAGCAGCCTTTACTAGATAGTATCACTAGAGATGCCCCATCTGACCATAATTATAGAACCTATTCCTTCCCTCATCATACTGACAATGATGAAGATGTACATAAAAATGACATAGAGAGTAAGATGGGGCTGACTAGGCTCTACTAATATGTGACTAGATACCTTGTTCCCTAAACCTACTATTAATCCGGGAGTGACGATCACCAGATGGCTTAGGTATGGAGCACTAGCCATAAAATATGAACTCAAGTTTTCCCAAGTCCTTTTCTTACCCCATTGTCTACCATTTCTACCACTATTCTATTGGTCTCCACTACTCTGAATATCCAAACTTCTTATCTATCTCTCTCTCATTTCTGCTTGTTTTTTTTTCATCTTCAACATACTCCATATACACCACCAGCCTAGAGATACCTACGCCATTATTCAATATCGCTGCCTTACACTCTGGTATCAAGTCTTGATACAAACCTGAAGCATACTTCCTTATTCTCGTTCTTATACTAGACATAATCTCAGGGGCATAATGAGACAGTTGGTGGAGTTTCAAATCATACTCCTTCATAGTCATCCTTCTCTGCTTCAAGTTTACAAACTTCTCAACTTTAGCCTCCATCAACTCCTGAGGAAAGAAATAATCAATAAAGGCACTCAAAAACTCATCCCACTCAGCATCATCTCCTCTCAACTACTCCCACTCCTCACACCACTGATATGCCACATCCTTTAGCTGATATACAGCTAATTCCATACCTTTTGAGTTAGTGTAATGTATCACCTTGAATATCTTTTCCATCTATTCCACAAAACCTTGAGGATACTCCTCAACCCTAGAGTCAGTAAAGGTTGAAGGAGCCTCATAAATTAGCCATCTCTAGTACCTCAGAAGATAGAGCAGTAGAACTAACATGGTTAGGCTTGGGATGGTAGGGTAAGAACGTTATTAGCTCAAAGAGGACTGGTAAGGACTGATGAAAGTTCATAAGTGGCAGTACAGTTACGAGCAGGGATGATAGATTGAGTCTGAACTCCATAAACAGGGCGAGTTTCATCTATATTATCCTTAAGTTGGATAGAGGAGTTTACATGAGCATCAGATCTCTAAAGAGAAATAATCTAAAATTCAAACAAGTGGAATTAGAGAAGTCTTCGAGACCTTAGAATCTATAGCCTAAAAATAGATCACAAGAAATGAGAAATATTCCTAAATGCCTTGTAGCCTCTTTCTTATAAGTATGGGATGCTACACACTTATAAAAGAGACTCTACTTGACATGCTTTGTGGATACCCAATAACCATGAATCTATTCTTTGATACCAAGATTGTCACAATCTGAACTAGGGCCTAGTCATAATGAGTATCTCAAGTCCATCAAGAATCGGAGACCACCCCAATTAACCAAGCAAATTAGAACATAATACAACTAGCAGTGAATGAATTCCAAACATATAGCAAGATAGAATTGTGTTTTGAACATATAAGATGATAGATAAATCAACCAAATAGGATCTAAGAGTCCATAATATCAAATCCACCCACATCTTATCCATAAAAGCCTCTAAGAATCCAAATAGCAGCAAAAGTCAGGACATACCCCTGCCCATGGATAAAACCCACCAAAATAGTCTAAGACGTAAGTAAAGAAAAGACTATAAAATGAGGGCCTTCAAGATAATGGAAACCCACCACTTCAAAGTTGACTTACAAAAGATATAAAAGTCTCCTACTATTGCATAAGGAAACAGAGGTGTCTTCGAACTCTACACTGCATAGGGATATAGTATTCGAGTATGGTTAGTAAGGTGAGCACTAACATGTAACTTAAGAAAGGGAAACAATAATGCATGATCAATTAATCAAAATTCATTCCAACCCTAGCTTGTTATTGACTTGGGATTTGGGAGAGTTTGAGTATTTTAAGATTCAGAAATAAGGAGTTATGGAGTCCCTTAAGGTATTTTAGTTCATGGGTTAAAAATGGAAAAGGGAGAAATGACCAAAGTGGCCTTAAATAAAACATAGGAAAAACTCTTGCCAGTCACTACTGGTCATGTCACGACTCGTGATGACTGGGTATGGGTCGTTACCTAGACTAATAGTTTGGGAAGGGACTTAGGACATTCTTACTTGAATGGCTACAACTCATACCAAATGACTCATGACCTGACCCTATGACTCCTTGAGTCTTAGTTATTACAAATACAACAACCTTGGGCTATCACATTGGTTTGGTCATAAGTCCCACCCTATGACTCATGACCTCACCTTACAACTCATGAGGTTCAAGTAGTGAAATTAGTAGAAACAATAGACAACATACAAGTCATACAATAATTAGAGCCACATGACTCGTAAGGAGTCTTCACGACTCGTCCCCTAAGTCGTACCCTTGATAGTGAGCTCAAATCTCCAAAATTTTGTAAAGGCAAAAATCTGTGGTGTTATAATTGTTCCATTTCCCTTTGCTTATATGTGACATAAATGTATACTTGTATTTTTTTGGTGCGTTTCTGTATTATATGTGGATATTATAGAACTATAAGTGCAAGTAGTATGGGCTATCATTGTGACCATTATCTGATTACAGGTTACATTCCCTTAGTGTGTATTTTGTATATTTTATTTTCTACTTTGCTCAATTACCTATGATACCTACTGAGTATAAGTAGATTGTACTTATCCCTACTGTGCCCTTTTAGTGCAAATTTTGGTGTGGGTGCATCTCATATGGTTTGATTTTAGGATCTTTTAGATTTATTCAAGTTAGCATTTAGAATTTCATGTGTCTGGGGTCCACTTCTATCTTTCTGTATTAATTTATGTCTTTACTAGTATTCAGAGACAGATAGTATTCCTATTGGATATTTTGATTTTATATACTCATGGATTATATTAGTAGTTCTTACACTATTGACACTAAGTTTTGGGTGTTTGGTATAATATCTTTAGTTGTATGTACTCTTTTCATATTAGATTTTTATGGTTTGACTTCATTCTAGAAGCCTTGCCTTGGGGTTATTTCTATCGTTTCCACTCTGTGCATCAGTTTGGGTGCAGGCTTACTTGTCAAGGTTCACCATGAAAAGTGCCATCATGACCCTTTTTCTTGGGTCGTGACAACAATGCTAATTGCTAGTGGTTTATGCAAAAGTTTTTGGGCTAAAGTAGTAAGAACCGTATGCTATGTGATATACATATGCTTAACCAGGTCCTGACTGAATAAAACTCCCAATGAACTAATATTTATAAGAAAACCTGCATTATCTCACTTAGTTGTTCAGATGTAAGTGTTTTATTCTGAATTATGATAAGGAAAACCTAGGAAAGTTTGATCCTAGGGCCTAGAAGTGATAAGGGAGTATTTTACAGATACCTTTCTCAAAGAAAAGCTTACATAGTGTTTAATAAATAGACAAAATGTTTTTAAAAAAGTGTTCATGTGATCTTTGATGCGATGAATAAGTTTGATGGGAGGGAATTCTAGATGAAGAAGTCATAGAAGAACTCCTAAAAGTCTTAGAGAATCTATTGACTTGTCTAATTCAACAAAAGGAAATCCATCCATAAGTGAGCAAGGTAAAATTGAATTGAGTAAAGACATCCATTCATCAACTCAGGTTCTGGATTCTCCTAACCTAATACCACTGAAAATATTCTTAGTGATTCTCCACATCTAAGGAAGGTGGTGAAAAAGAACCAGTAGAAGAACAAAGTTCTAACAAGCAACAAACTAAATTACAGTGATCAAATAGGTGACACATGAAGTCTCATCCCATAAGCAATTTTGTCTCCCCACTTGATTAAGGAATGCATTCTGAATCTAAGAAAATAAACACAATTATCATCTCAGTATTCTTGTCTTAAATTGAGCCCAAAATATCAAGGAAGCTTTGCAATATGAAGACTGGATAATTGCAGTATGGGAGGAACTTCATCTTGTTTGAAACAAATTAGGTATGACATCTCATTCCTAAACCCTCTTATAGAAATATTATGGGAATCAAGTGGGTATATTGAAACAAACTGGATAAATTTAGAACCACGATAAGGAACAAGGCTTGGATGGTGGTCGATATTTTATAAAAATATAGTACTTTCGATGCTTAAAACTATGAAAATATGCAAGTTTCTTAGGTTGTTTTTTTTATATGATGCGTTTTGGGTATGTTTTACAAAAAAAAGTAAGTTTTTAAAGCCAAGCTCATTAAAAAGATGAAAAAGGTGTTTTGTCTACTTATGTGATCAATTATGGGTGTTCTTGACACTTTTGGGATTGTTCGTGACCAAAGCATATACGGGTATTAAAGAAGAGCTAAAAAAAACCTTTTGCCACCTACCTAGGTCAACATGCGGATCACATACAGGTAAAGCATGTGTTAAAAGTCCAAAATCCTAAGAGCAGACCTATAACAATTTTTGGTTTGAGCAGATATGGTGACCATATGCGCCCAAGCTTAGCCCGCATGTACCTACCATATGCGCCCAAGGCTAGGACATATGTGGAGACCACATGTAGCTAGACACCAACCTTTTTTCTCCTTTTTTTTCGCGCTTTGGTTTTAGGGTTTTCTTATATACTATAAATAACCCTTATATGATTTTTAGTAGAAGTTACACACTCTTGATACTCACAAATATATTTTGATTCCAAGACTTGATTTTGGTCTTGGAATTCTCTTGTATTGATTTTGATTGATTAATTTAGTTAAGTTTTTGGTTTTTTACTTATGATTATTGTGATTTCATATTTTCTTTCAATCATGAATGTTGTTGATTACTTTACAAGCATGAGAGGCTAAAAACCCTTAGCTAGGGTTATGAAAACCCTGGCAAATTGACGAAGTAGGTGAAGTGACTAGGAAAAGATAATGACAATAATAATTTGAAGTTTAGTTTTTGATCCACACTATTAGGTATATCTAAGTAACATGGTTAGATTTTATCTAATAACTAGAAACTCAAAAGGTAATTGTTAACTAGGATCAAGGTAAGGGTTAGTGAGGAGACATCCTGAGACTCAAAAGATAAAGGGTGAAATCTATCAGCTCTTCCAAATGACTATTTATGGTACATAACTTTTAGATTCTACATGCAAGGTATCGGTTTGGTTTAATAAAGTACGATAATCCTACGGAGTTGAGACGCCAAAGGGAACACAATCCTAATGTTTACCTATGACTGATTACAACTGAAGTTGATATTTGCCACTTGTTCGATATTGCTCATCAAACACCCCTTACTTTTCCAGTTCTACCCATTGACTACAATAACTGAGAGTCATGCTTCCACGTATCCCCTAGACAGTTGACCTCAACCATTATTTGGTTACTATATTTGGCAATGACTACATCATCTTAAGAGTAGAGGTGTAGCTTGGGCATTCCCAAATTTTGGCATCTTTGTTGGGGAATATGATGTTGATTTGTGAATTGAAGTTGTTTCAATTTTTGGGATATCTTTTTATTTTTGTTCTTAGTTTAGTATACGCCGATATATGACTAACACATGGAGAAGACGCAATCCCTTACTCCCAGTGAATTCGAATCCAGAGAGGTTCCTACAAACACCTAGTAGGATGATGGAATAGAAAGGAGATGATATTCCTGAAGGGGTTCGTGATTATGTGCCTCCCCCTTATCCTAAAAGAGTATAGGATATTATTAATTGACAGACTTGTGAGCTTTTAGATCAAGCTAAAAATGGGAAGAGGGCAACGGAAGAAGCTTAGTGGATAGCTAGGGAGACTGAGTTAGTTGATCAGACACAAGAAGAAGACCGTCGATAAACACTCGATGGAAATCAAAATAGAGCTAGAAGAATCCGTGTTCAAGTGATCCTAGCATATCATTACGTTGACATAATAAGCTCAATGATCCAGCTGTTAAATTTGAAGGGTGTGTTTGTCGGTTTACCTACAGATGATGAAAATATGCACCTTGTGAATTTAATCAAGATCTGCAGTTCATATACCATTCCAAGGATGAATCAGGAAGCACTTAGACTGAGGTTGTTCCCCTTCTCACTTACAGGAGAAGCATATTTATGGTTAGGGGAATTTCCAAGAGGGTCTATCATTACATGGAACGATTTGCGCAGTTAATTATTTAATTGGTTCTTTCCTTCATCCAGGATATTGTAGCTTAACAATGAGATATATAATTTCAAGCAAATATAGTCAAAATCTATGTATGAGAAATAGTCCAGGTTCAGAAGAAGCTAAGTATGGTTCCCAACCATCAAATATAAGGGATGAGCTTATTGGAGATATTTTATAGAGCCTTGACCATTAGTTCCAGAGCTATAAAAGATGCCATCACTGGAGGAGCTTTTATGAGACTACGTTGTAAGGAAGCTTCGGGGATGCTAAATCAGATCTTGCTCACTAAATGAGGGTGAAAAACTCAGGAGGCTAAGAGGGGATCTAGAATATATTCTATTGGTGCCTTTTTTGACCAAAATATAGCTGATGACTCAGTAGTGCAGGAGATTGTGTTGCTATGAACTGATCTTGGGTAACTGGAAAAGAAGTTTGCAGTAGTGAGTTTTGAGAAAGTGAATGTAGTAGAAGCATGAGGGTCAGATTCCAAAGCTTATGAGTTAGAATTAGAGGAGAAAGAAAACTATCTGGATCGTTAGTTTATGGGTTTTTGAGACCAAGGGAAAGAGAACCAAGGTCACAACTACTATGGTAGATATAGAGATCGTAGTAGGGAGCAAGATTGTTACTAGAGAAAGAAGGATGACTATAGACAGAAGGAAAATCAAGACATCCATCTAGCAGAAGAGATGCAAAATCAAGAATGAAAGAGATGCTAACTAAGCTGGTTAAGGGTTAAGAAAATCAAGAGATTAGCCTTAAGAATATTAAGGCCGACATTTTAGGGTTGACTCAAAAAGTCGAATCTCATGCCACTACTATAAATCAGTTGGAGCACCAGTTCGGATAGAAGTCAGCAACACTGAACTAGTGGTATCTAGGTACCCTTTCGAGCAACACAGTCATGTTCTTGCGATTACCATGAGAAGTATAACTTATATGTATCCCTTATTACCTACTATGGAATCACCAAAGCATGATTAGACCGTTATTGATAAGACAGCTGTTGTGAAGATAGAAAAGGCAGCAGGTTATGATTATACAATTTTAAGGAAAGTGGTAAGGGTCCTGCTATCAAGAAGTAAATAATACAAGTTCTGAGACCACCCCCACCTTTTTCTCAGTGACTGAAGCAAAAAAGAGAGCTTCTTGAGGCATTGGAGAAGATGTCTGGATATTCTAGGTTTATAAAGCAATTGGTCACAAAGAAGAAAGGATCCACAATTAAGGATGTTGATGGCTTGCACCACTCTAGTGCAGTCACTTCTAGGTCTCTGGCCTAGAAAATGGGTAATCCCAGAGCATTCACTATACCATGTTCTATTGGGTCATCCCAATTTACCATTGATTTTTGTGACTTAGGAGCCAGCATAAATTTGATGTCACTGGCTGTATTCAAGAAATTGGGCTTGAACCCTCCTAAACTGACTTCAGTGTGATTATTGATGATTGATTGCATAGTGAAAAAACCTGCGGGAATTTTGTTGGATGTGATTGTAAGAATGGTTACCTTCATCTTTCTAGATAACTTTATCATTCTGGACTGCGAGGTTGATACCGAGATATCCATCATATTAGGGAGACCATTTATAGACATAGGTAGAGCGATGGTTGACATAGAGAAAGGAGAGATGAAATTCAAATTCAATGGTGAGGAGGCCATATTCAACATTCGAAAATCAAAGAAGTAGCCCACCAATACCGAGATATCCATCATATTGTTGTTTTTTTGTATATTTGTAGCATATGACCTTACCCGAAGCACGGTATGATTGCTATATTCATAAATTTCTAAGTAAGGGGATTCTAAGGCCAACCCATCATGGTCACAAGTCCCACACGCGCCAGGTAAGTTGAGCATTAGATTGACAAGATGAATTTATTTAGGATGAGAATGGAAAGTTGTGGAGTTTTGTACATAACCATACTTTTGAAACCATAAACTTATGTTACAGGACCATAAGTAGCTAGGAAAATATCAAAATACTAAGTCCAGAATGTAGGAAAGCAGGCCAAAAATTTTAGCCCACGTGCGGGCTACATATGGCATATGCGCCCCATGGCTTTCCACATATGGAAGGCGCATGTGGATGCCAAATTTCTTTACTTGTGGGCCAAAATTTTAATTAAAATTTTGTACCCACCAAGGTATAATTAATCCCTAAATCAGCATCCCCCTCCCATCCTTAATTAAACATATTTAACCTCATTCCAACTCATTAAATACTCAAAACATAACTTTTCTCTTTAAATTCAAAATTCCCTCTTAAATCATAAACTAATCTCACACTTAAAAAAGGCTATTGAAACTTTTTTGAGGTATCAACTTGCCTCATCACACTAAAAACAAGTTCCAACTTGGGTTTTGCTCGATTTCGTTATCATTCACTTTGATTTTTCATAAAATAGGTAACTTTCTCATCTCCTAATGGTTATGTATTAATTTATTTATTGAATAAACAAGTTGATATATGTATTTCCATGAAAAATATATAAAATCTATCATGCTTGTACGTAGGAGCCTTGAAGTAGCCTGAAATCTTAATGTAGGGCCTTGTTATGAATTAAATTCTAAGGTTAGGCCCCAACCAGAAGTTGAACTTGAATTAGTAGAGTGATTCCAAAGGTTGTGCATGTTAGTTTTCTTTGAAAATCATGATTCCTGATAATTGTGTGCATATTGAAATTATTGGAACTTAAACTAGATTATATAGGTGTGAAAATTGAGGAAAAATTGAACTTTTTGAACTTTGAGTTTTTCTTCAACTTTTGCAATCCTTCATTTTTGTTGTAAACTAACGACTAGTTTTTCACGTACATATAGCACCAAAAGCTGCTAAGAATAAGAAAGCAGAGATATCAAGGAGACGGGATGAGTCCCCCGATCCTAGTGGTTTGGTGGAGAAGTACACAATTTCATGACTTAGAGAGGCTACAAGTAGTGTGACATACAAAGTGACTAGAGGATAGAAGTGACCAATAGCTGAGACTATTTTAATAGGACAAAATGGGATAGTTGTTACATGAGCAGTCATAGTGGGGGGGTCGACCAGCTTTCACTAGACCCAAGTCTCGAACTAATTTTGAATAGGATATCGAGGTTATCCGAGCAATCTATCCCAATAGAGGATAAATTCAGCATAGAGATCACCTCCACATTATCCCCAACTAGATGATGATGATAAGGATGCGATAGATTTAGAGCCAGGCTTACAAGAAGTAGCTCAAGACTCCCAGTCTAAAGAGAGGTCCCAGGATTCATCCAAAGATGTAGAGTAGAAGGAGTTATCAATGGTACTTCAGTCCGAGGAGAGTACCACTACTCATGTACAATAGTCTGATGTACCCCAGTCTAAGGAGGGTACATAGCTGGCTTCCCATGATGCACCAATACATCAGGGGTAGAGTCTCGCACCCACATATGCTTTGGGGGCACCTCTTAAGGAGGAAAATCTGAGGTGGTGTGTGGAGGGGATGCATATGATATATGATATAGAAAGATGCATTTTGGAGGCCGGCAGGCCCAAAAGGCATATTTATAAAGAGCTCAGGATTGATCTATTTAGGCTGACTCGAGTACTATAATGGTGGGTTTCTTTTGATCATTATGAGTTAGAGTGGATGACTAGACTACTTGGTTCTTATAGCCTGGCTACGGTACATGAGTTTTATGCATCATATCAGGCCACATATTTTTTTTGATATGCAGATCTCCAGGCTTGATGAGATACATGGACTAGACACAACTCAATCAAACCCTTGTGAGAGGGGTCAGGGTTGATAATTCAAAAGAGACTATCCGTCGGGTCATTTTTGGTCCAAATTATATCATTTCCCTATCCATAGTAGTGTGTGACTAAAGACTGAGAGTCACATATGATAGAAAAATTATGTGAAAAGCTGAGCATAGGCAAGAGAGTTAATATAGCTAGGTGGATAGCTAGTTATATTTCACCTTTGGGTGATGAGACCCCATATATTGAGGATCATGGTATGATAAAGAATGGTTTATTGACCTTTGATGCCAAGTTATTGTGGTTGTTCATATGATATTGGCTATTTCCTACTACTTTGAATAATATGTTGACTTGGGAGAGAGTAGCCCTAGTTTTAGTTTGATGGATGGATATGCTAATATTTTGTAGCCATCCTCCGGTATGAGATCCATGATAGAGCATTTGGGGAGATAAAAAATTTTCCATTTCCCTTCTTGATTTAGAGGTTATGTAATGAGGCCGGTGTACTTGAGATACTGAGAGTAAATGAGAGGGTATGTGATGGCCACAGTGCAAAAAAAGAGCATGAAGTATTCGGCATGCATGACCCTTCCTAGGAGATCTAGCGAGCCTGTCGTAGTACCTTGAGCCCAGACTAAGGTTCTATCATTTTCCATAGAGCCTAGTGATGTACATAGAGGTGATGTGGTGTTAGTGTTGTTATTGAGATAGGTGAGTAGAGAGAGGCCACAAATTTGAGTACTCATGGTGAGGGGACACTACCCACTTCTGTATTAGCCCTAGCTTCAACCTCAAAGCCAGTTGGCATATTTTTAGAGCCTACTCGCCCATCTTCTATAGCTTCTACTATAGGTATTATTATTAAATCTCAAGAGTTCTTCTAGAGACTAGTGGACAGTTAGAGGGCCACTAATTCTCAGTTTTAGGTTGTTGAGACCGAGGTGACTACTCTATACAAGCAGATTCCTTCTGGGGTTTGAACTAGATTTAAGAGAGCAGAGGCTAGATTGGAGGCCGCACAAAGAGCTCCTCTCTCTGAGCTATGTGATGATTTACAAGTATGTGTTGATGAGTTTGAGAGATGAGGTACAACCCAAATTACAGAGATGGGGATGTCGAATCTATCCTAGATGAGTAAGGAGATTGATATATTGTAAGTAGAGGTACAATCTTTCACAGAGATCAATGTAGCAGCCACTCATTAAGTCATACCCCCAATGGTCTGGATATCACCTCTACGAAAACCTAGATAATTTTTATTTCTTTACAGATGATAATGAGAACGTCCTGGTAGTTGGAGCTAAGAGAAGTCACATGGAAGACTTGCAGGATCCTGATATGCCATATGACCAGTCCCTTAAAAGGACCATACATAATTCAATAGTTTCTGCAATTGTTGATAGGCAAAGACGTGAAGTGATAATAGTGGTTGCATCTTCTAGTTGTACACCGCCACCCCATCACCTCCGCCAACTTATATGCCCCTATCTGGGGATACTCATGACACGGATGCTTAGTGCATCCCAGGTATGTTCTCACTTTATTTTGTTTTATATTATTTAGCACATAGGGGATAGTGCATAATTTTTTAGTTAGAGGTGTGGTATAACATAGCCACTATAGTTTTTTATTATCGTGCTTCTTTTCCTATTGGTTACGATATGGTTGTAGAATCGGCATATCTAGGTTGATTTGTGTCGTATTGTGTTTAGTTTCATATTGTGTTGTGTTTTTGTGTAATTGGGATATTTTTAAGTATTTAGGGTAGTAGTCATGTTTTGGATTAATTTTTGAGAAAAAATGATACCCCTCCAATAATTCTATTTTGGAACTGTGTGAATGTACATATATGTGAAAATTGTGGATCTTGTTATGGAATTAGGATTAAGGACATAATAATCATTTGCTACCAGTTTCATGAAGCAGATAAGTAGTACCTAGTAATATTGACTCTGTGCCATGTGAATGTGAGATGCTACTTAGTTCTTTTTCTGTGTTGAGTGCAAAACTTGCCTAGTTACTCTTGCCTAGGTTGAAGGATAGCTGGTTAGAAAAGGATCATAGGCCATTTTTTGTTTTAGTCTACTTTTACCGTAAATGACCTTCCCTACGTAAAATAGTATCCCTTGATCCCTGTTTTAAGCCTTATATCCAATTATTCTTATTACACCTTTCACCTTCCTATTTGTATTATAATAAACCTATTTTGGCCCTGTTCCTCCTTGGACATTGTGCACCTCAGCTCAAGCAAAATGCCTAAGTTAAGGGTGGCTATCATATGGGTGCGCAGTGTAAATTGGGTATGTAGAAGGGTAAAATAAGAGAAAAAGTTAGTAGGGCTGGGTATGCTAGCAAAAGAAAAGGAAAAGAAGAAAATTATGAAAAAAGTGAAAGAGAATTAATAAAAGACCACACATAACTTGAATGTGCAATAAAGAATAAAAAGAGAGAAATAAGGGTGGAATAAAAATAAAGTTGTCTAATAAGTGAAACCTCAAGGTTAGTGTAGTGCCAAGGAAACTTAATTACTAGATATGTCCATATGTACCATACCAACCCTCAAGACTACATTATAAGCTAAGAAAAGTCCTATAGTGATCCTAACTTGAGTGTATGAATTCTAAGGTAAATAAAATAAGAGAAATCCTATGGTATTTGATGCATATTGAGTGGAACTTCTCTTCAGAATGTGAGTGTCTCTCTACTATCCCTGCAGTGATATACATTATCTCATATGAGTGAGTGGGACATCTTTGTTGTGAGGGAACATGAGTCCAATTTGCTAGCTACTTAAGTATTTGGGTAGTGTAACTTATGCATATGCATGGTTGTCTATTGCAAATGTAGTTCCATACCTTTATTCCATTGTGTCACATCATTATGTTTCATATTTATACACAGTCGGTTTTGAAAAGTGAGATAGAAGGGGGTGTTGTGATTTTAGCTTAAAGTGTTAATTGACCACCTTGAATAGCTTAGTATCTCCTAGTTAAGCGCCATGTTTTGTTTTGCTATATTTTATTGCCTGAAGACGTGCAAACATTCTAAGTTGAGGGTGCTAATATGATATAGAAATATAGCACTCTAGATGCTTAAAACTATGAAAATATGCAAGTTTCTTAGATTGTTCTATTATATATGTAGTGTTTTGGGTATGTTTTGTAGGAAACTATGTTTTGGATGCTAAGTTCATGAAAAGATGAAAAAAGGTGTTTTTGGCTACTTATGTGATCAATTATGGGTGTTCTTGACACTTTTGGGACTGTTCGTGACTAAAGCATGTTGATGTGGACCGCATGTAGCACATGTGAATCTCATGTATGCAAAGTATGTGTCAGAATTCCAAAATATCGATAGTAGACCTACAGGAATTTTTGGTTTGAGCATATGTGATGGCCACATGTGTCCAGCCTCAGGCCATATGTACCTCATGCACCCAAGGCCAGGCCTCACGTGAAGACCACATGTATCCACCGACCTTTTTTCTCATTTTTCGTTTGAGCTTTAGTTTTAGGTTTTTCTCATGTACTATAAATAATCCTTATGTGATTTTATTAAAAGTTGCACACTCTTGATACTCACAAACATATTTTGATTTCAAGACTTGATTTTGGTCTTGGATTTCTCTTGTATTGATTTTGGTTGATTAATTTAGTTAAGGTTTTGTGTTTTTACTTATGATTATTGTTATTTCATCTTATTCTTTCAATCATGAATGTTGTTGATTACTTCAACAGCATAAGCAGCTTAAAACCCTTAGCTAGGGTTATGGAAACCCGAGCAGATTTACAAAGTAGGTGAAGTGCTATCGTTGTTCTAAACTGATACCCATGCGTGAATTCTATTATCTTCACTTTAATAGTTATCTTAGCGGTTGCAAGCATTAAGATCCCACCTATATTATTGCTACTTACTCCAATAGAGTAGTGACTAGAAAAAGATAATGACAACAGTAATTTGAAGTTTAGTTGTCGAACAACTCTACTAGGTATTATCGAAGTAGGATGGTTTTCTTTCAATTAATAACTAGAGAATCAAAAGGTAATAATTAACTGGGATTAAGATAAGGGTTATTAAGGCGACATCCTAAGACTAAAAAATAAAGGATAAAATTTGTCAGCTGGTCCAAAAGGCTATTGATGGTACCTAACTTATTGATTCTGCATGCAAGGTATCGAGTAGGTTCAATAAATCATCATAAGACTACAAATTTGATATGATAGGGGAACACAATACCAGTGTTCACCTACGACTGAATACAACCAAAGTTTATATTCTCCACTTGTTCGATATTGCTACTCAGAATGACCAATTTACTTTTCCAGTTCTGCCCATTGATTACAATAACTGAGAGCCACGATTCCACGTATTCCCTTGGGACTCGAACCCAACCATTGTTGGGTTACTATATTTGGTAGCGACTTTATCATCTTCAGAGTGGATGTGGAGCTTGGGCATCACCAGTGGCACAAGGTTGCAATTAAGAAGAGGTTATAGATTTTGATGAAAAATTTTATCTAAAGGCTAGGATAGAAGCTATCCAGATTCTTATTGATTTTTCAACCTATAAGGAGTTCAAACTCTTTCATATGGATATAAAAGGTGCATTTTATATACATATTTGAAGGAAAAAATATATGTGAAGTAACATCAATTTCTTGAAAGTCATGGGTTTCCAGTTCATGTGTTCAAGCTTCATAAATCTCATAAAAAGTCATGAGTTTCCAGATCATGTGTTCAATCTAGAAAAGGATCCCTATGGTCTGAAACCCGCACTAAGAGCATGGTATAAAAGTCTATCCAAATTCCTATTGGAGAATGATTTCAAGAGAGAAAAGATTGACAATCCTCTATTCTTAGGATCTAGAGGAAAAAATAACTCACTGTGCAAGTTTATATGGATGGCATTATTATTGGATCCAACTAAATTCTTTGTACGAAGACTTTTCCAAGCTTGTAGGAAATGTGTTTGAAATGAGCATGATGGGTGAGCTTAAGTTCTTTCTTGAGCTACAACAAAATCAAACATATGATGGAGTTTTAATCAACAAAATAGGTAAATCCTTGAATTATTGAATAAAAACAAAATGGGGGATTCTAAGACAATAAATGCTCTAATTTGCACCTCCACCAAATTGGACCTAGATAAACCTGGTCCCTTTATGAATCAGACCGCATATTAAGGTATTATTGGTTCTCTATTGTATCTAACTACCAGTCGTTGACTCTCTTTGTTTCTCAAGATTGGGATTTTCTCAGTTCTCAAAATCTTTCAATTCTTCTGTCAGCTACATCAAAACTATGGTCTCTTTAGTATACTCTTTCCAACCATCATTATCTTCATAATTTTGTTCATTAAGCTTATGGCATGACATAATAATGGAGGGTTTTAAATTATTATTATCTAAACAAACCAAGAGATAATATCGAGATAATTGAAGTAAGAAAAATAAAAATAACATAATTCAAAATAGTTTTGGAGATAAAGGAGGCTTTTTCATTAAAATTCAAGAAATATCTATAAATAATGAATCATGACCCATACAAGTATGGTCCCACCTTTTTGAAAATAGTAAAATATGAAAAATGAATTTGAAACATAAAAGATAGGTCGTGAGGCCTCTTTTGGATTATCATCAATTTTCAAAAACTAAAAGTTTCCCTTGCATCTACGACAATAGACAGTGAGTCATGAGTGGAGTGGAGGTCCAATTCTAAAAAGTCTCTCTAGGTGCAGCTATCCTCACCCTACTGGGCTCCCAAAAATATTTAAATATAGCATTATATCCCTCGAACATATTTCCTATTCCACCACCCAAACCATCATCTATTGGTATCGTGCATACAAGAAATGACTTGTACAAGAAATGGCTAACATTATAGTCTTTATCTCAATCTCATCTTTCGTTGTTGGCTTGTACCCTGGTCACACTAAAAAGATATTTTTGAGATCACAATCGGCTCAATCATACCTTCTAATTTTTTGGTTAGGCCCTGAACAGGGTCGAACTTACTTTTAGTATCACGGTTGCCATCATCTTATAAATAGAGGGCATGGACATATAGGGCGTTGGATCCTTCTCAGAAGTATTCACAATTTTAACCATATAAAAGTTGCATGCCTTTGGGATTTCTTCATTCATAGTTACATAACCATTAGGGTGGATCAAGTGACTCCCTTCTCCTTAAAGAACCAACTCATGACCCTCCAAATGAATTTCAATAACTAATCGAAGGGCGATGAAACAACTCGTACACTATGGATCCATGACCTCCAGAGGAGCATATTATAGCTAGGATTAATATCCATAACATAAAATTTAGCCTTGAATTTGGTGTGTCTAATCTGGATGTATAAGTCAACTTCACCCATGGTGTGTTATTGTGCTCCATCGAAAGCTCACATGGTAACATGGCTTTGATAGATCTTACCCAAGTAGCGACTCAGTTGAGTCAGTGTAGAAAGAGGACAAATGTTTAGAATAGATCCATCATCTATCATAACTTGATAATTATATATCATGAAAATTAACAGTAATGTGCAAGGTTTTGTTTTGCATTATGTCTTCAAAAGGAAACTCCTTTTCATTAAATGATATATGATGACTTTCAATAATATTTTCTACCAATGCAGCCTGATTTTCAACAATGCTGACAGACACATATGCTCCATCTAAGACTTTTAACAGAGCTTGTCGGTGATATTGTGAACTCATTAGAAGTCCAATACAGAAATTTGGGTTGGAGTGTTTTCCAAATGCTAAGCCTCAAAAAATCTACAACTTCTCCTTTAGTAATTGGCCTTTTTTATGAATCCTTCCTAAAAGATTCATTGGCTAAATTCTTACGAACATAGCTACATTCGAATCTAGTCATCACATGAGTGGTGTTAGTTTGTACGACAAACTCTTTTCTAGATGGTATTAACGTGTATGCCTGAGTTGGGGATGTCATCACCACACAAGGGGTATTTCTATAGACACTTAAGGTAGCCACGACTCTCTATATTTTCTATACACTCTCCACCTTTATAGGATTTTCCAAATTGACCTTAATGATAAACTTACCTATCTCCCATTCTTCATATGTTTCAACCATAATAGCCCCTTCGTGATAAGGCAATAAATTGCTATTGACATTTGGTGTTGGTGACTGACATTTTGATAAACTAAGCCCTGGATCTTATATTGTAGGTTAATGTAATCTTCGGTGTTGTTGCCCTCTCCTCCTGGATGATAGGCATAGTTTTGATTACCATGATAAAATCAGAAATTGATATTTGTGGGTTTTGGTTGAATAGGTTGGAGATAGTTGGCTTCCCTTAATCTTTTGAAGAGTTGAGAACACCTTTTATCCAGTTGTGTAAAGTTTTCAGTAGTTTATTTTTTCAAGATTTGGACAGGGGGAAGGGGTTTATAATTGTTTTTGTTCGTGGGAGGTGGTACTTCATGATAATTTAGAGGTGCCTGGACGTTACTTTGGTGATTTGGGATGGTAGTTTGTACACTAGGCTAATAATTTATGGTAGAGCTTGGTATTATGGTAGGACATTTGGTTGTGGATCTTGTATTTGGGTTGGGCATAAAAGATAGATTGAGGATTTTATGGTGGTGGAGAGTAGATATATGGAAAAAGGGTATTTCTAGGCCAGAATTTCCTTTTTAATTATTATCTGAATAAAAAGACACTACGGTCACATTTTCTCTTTTCTTCTTTAAGAACCTGAAGTCCTAGACAATTTTGTAGACTTTCTAATCTTTCCTGTTTGAATACATTCCTCCAATGATTCGCCAATCTTTACCAAGTCCACAGACATTGCATGAATTGCAGACACCATTCTAGTATAGTGTCATGACCCAATTTATCAGCTCATGATGGCAACTACTATAACCCTCTAGCAGGCAAGCGAATCCTGTAGTCCAGAACAACTAGTAATGGACTACCAAAAGAATTAAGGAAAGAATGTAGAGTAGATGTAATAAAATGCTAACATACATAATATAATCTCAAAACCTGGTAAAATTAGTACAAGAGCTTTTACAGTTAACGAGGATACAAATGAGGTATGAAATGAATATATAGATACAACCATCTCTGAATACAACATAGAGACTAGCCTAGTACATAAGAAGGAGGAAAGTAATACTCCGGTGGCTAGGAGATCACCCTATGTCTCTGAAACATAGCTGCTCCACACAATGCACACAACAACAATGATAACCTGTACTATGATCTACAGGCTGTAGAAGTGTAGTATGAGTATCAACACATGGTACTCAGTAGGTAACTGCCAACCGAGCTCCAAAGATTATGAATATATACATAACATGTAAGTAGAAATATAAACTTCACCCAAATATCCAACAACTGCATTATGAAGCTAATCATATAATACGGATAAACTATCGTACTCATGTCTAAGAAACTAACATAATAAGGCTAAAGAGGTATTAAGGATGAGCTATCCCATTCTAGACATACTTAAGAAGCAAGGAATAAATATACAATCTGAATAAGTGAAGCAAGGAAGAAATATCCAGTAATACCCTAGCTACATATATATATAGATATACATATGTACATAAACAAGTTCAGCTTGAGGTACAACCTAAATCATCAGACTGACATCTTAAGACCTCGTACTCACAGCCAAAACTAGTGCTAGTACACTTAGGATTTCTAATCGATCAGTCTAATTCTGAGATAATCATGCATAATCAAATATTCATCAGATAAAAGATCCAGAATCATAACTCAAGTATCAGTACAGGATCACTAAGAAAGACGCCACCAATTAGCCATAACAAGGATCATAACAATAATAATGACAATAGCAATGCAAACGCAAGTAACTGGCTAGTACGGACAAACAATACCTAACTGAGCCTTTCACGAACCACCACCACTGCAGGATTAGAAGGTCCAAACAACATACAACACACCATAAGCCATACTCATTACTCATACTTATGCAACCCCTCATAAGGATGATAGATATAGGTGTATACTTGTGATAGGAAATGCAAATGCAAGAATAAATGCCCAGTATAATCCATAATGCCACAATCAATCAAAATACCATAAGTACCCAATGTATAACCTCACATAACTAGTATCATAATCATCCTCCAGACTCGAACCGATAAATATACTCAATATCATAATAATCCTCCATCCAGACTTGAATAGATAAATATATCATTAATATCCGGACATGAATTGGTAACTATATAATCAATATTCGAACTTGAATTGGTAAATATATCTATCTATGTATAATAATACACAGACTTTGAACTGTAGGTAAAAAGAATTTAAATTCATAAATTCATTGCATGGATAAATTCTAGTGTAGAAAGGATCGAAATATCTATCGATTGGGGTAAATAGTTATAACACAATCATGAACTAAAATATATCTTGGTCAAATCTCTATATCATTATTTTTAATCTCAAAGGCTCATAAGTATTCATTAAGATGGTATAATTCCCGTTATGAATAAATTTGTTTAAAAGGTGAAAAGTGGGATTTTTATTCCTTTATAGGAGAAACAGTAGTTAAATCATAATTTAGATGGAATTGTACCATTTATCATATTTAGTAATCATGAATGAAAGGAATCTACAAGGATGAAATACTTCTCGGAATCGAACCAATCAATATCATGAACATGGCCTTCATCCCAATAATATATCCAAAAATAGCTACAACATCATAATTATGGCTTTAGGCCCAAATGTATATCCGGCATAATTATAACATCATAATCCGGGAAAATACATCACAATCCACCGAGTAATACATAAAAATTTCTAAGGATTCATTAGTCTCATCTATAAATAATTTGCTAACAACCTAGGGTAATTGGATTGTGGAGGTAAAATAAGTATTTCAACTCAAGGGTCAAATACCCTTTTAGCCCCCAAACTCACAATTTAGGCTAAGTCATGGGGCGCTACCCACAATCACATCCTAGCATACATTATATATAAAACATCATCTCAAGAGAAGAGTAGACAGAAGCATACCTTCAAGCCAAACCGCAAATCCTTGATTCGTCCACAAAACATCCATCTTCACTCCACGATTCCAAAATATCATCATGCTATAAAATCATAATCGATGCGTCATTAGGAGTCACACGAGATCCATATTTCCATATAATGGGTCAAGTCAAATTTCTGGTCAAGAATCAGCCCACGGAGCCCATAAATGAAAATCAAAATTGAACCAGTCACGAGGTCCTTCGAAGGACAAGGAAGTTATGCTCAAAAGTTATGTACAAATGGAGCACAAATAGAGTCTCAAATCAACACTTAAAGTTTAAGAGTTTAAAGCCCTAATTTGCCAATAATTTACCATGATATTGGATAGAAATCAAAATAAAAATCAATGGGAAATGATGAAAAAGGATTAGGTTATCTTACCTTAGCTAATTTGGGTGATTTCCCACTCGTTTACATTCCTTAAGCACTCAAAATGGTGTAAAAATAGTGGAAAGAGTCATGGAAAATTAAGTAGAAGAAAGGGATTAAATATGGGGTGAGGATCTGCGATCATGATCTGCAACGCATAAAATGCTTATCACGATTGCGATTTACCCTTCGCGATCGCACCAGCAACCTAATGCACCAGCAAAGTCAACTTGTTTTTACCATCAAAACTCATCTGGAACCCTATGAACATGATCCAATAGTGAATTACAATTGTAAACCATATTGCGGATCCAATAGAATCATCAAAAAATTCATCCTAGATGGTTTTAAGTAAATGTGAGGCCCACACCTACTGTTCCATTTTTCACATAATCTGCCCAAAAGCCTAAAACTAGTCAGGAAACCTCGGTACTTGAACCAATAGTCTTCCTATCCTAAAATCAACTTTCTAAAGATAATAGCACTGTCAGAATTCTCATCTAAGATCATCTACTAGGAGTTTTGGTCTGAGACCAAATCCTAAGCAACAAAATCTCCAAAATAGAAAAATGAACCTAAAATCTAAATGAACTTTCTGATCACCCAATCGATAGCTCAGGCAACTCATAAATGATATATATCCACTATAGAAAGCTCAAAATGCTAGAAAGACATGAAAATCAAGGAAATGTCCTGGAGGTTCATTACAATATCCACTAGTAAAAGGACTTTCATCCGCGAATGTCAATGGGAAGAAAGATCTCAAAAGCTCTAAAGGATGAGGTATTATGCCAGCATGCTCCAAACACAATTTCCAGATAACCTCTAAGGTGAGATAACGCTTCCAAGGGATATTACCACAGGTATCACTTTTTGAACCATCAACCACACTTTACTCTTAAATAGCCAAAAGTGAAGCTCAACCACCAACTGGCCCACAACTGAATCGAGAAAGGCTGATGAATGCAAATCTAAACTAGGACATACTAATACCAGCACAATCCAATAATGGCTCACCCAAGCCAAAAGAAAACTAAGGCATGAGTCATGCAAGTAACTCCAACTCTGTCTATAACCTTCTTTTTCCTTTCCAAACTCATTAACACTTTAAACCAAGAAAAATGTCATCCGAACCCTATCTGCGCAATCTCATCAAAGAAAACTCAAATAACTAAAGCTGATCAACTGAATATCCATATAGAAAACATGATATTAAGCCCATAAGGAGCTACCTAGGCACACAAATGGAAATAACCAAGGTATACAATCTACTCCAATGCTACAACTGGTCTGGATGATAAACAAAACTGAAATCTAGGAGTCTGAAGCACAACTACTCATAACTGAATGATTTGCTCCAAGATTTCACATCAACAAAGAATAATACCAACCTAAATCCAACTCGAGCATACTACTCCCACTGAGTATATCATCCAAAAATTTTAATGAAAACTAAAAAATTTGAGTTTAAAGCTGAAGGAACCAATACTGCTTCCATAGACTATCATTTGAACACCTATCAACCATAATCCATCCAAATCCAAGAAGAAATAAGAGGTAAAAATAGAGTATTCTCATCTATCCTACTGATGTCAGATGTATTTATGCATTCTAACATTACTATTCTAGCCTTTTTGGCCTTGTTTTGAGGATAATTCTTATGCTATATGTGTTTATGATGATATAAATGATCATTTATGTGTCCAAGTATGTTTTTACAATGTTTAATGGTGTTTTCACACAATTTATGATTCAAATTGATCATTTAGATGTCAACCGAGAAAACTAGTGTAACTAGCTTGAGCTAGGTGTTTGTCTAATCTATCATGTTAGGTTCTAATATGTTTAATGAGTTACAAAGGTTGTTATTGTGTATTTATATGTTAAAAAAATTGTTGATAATGTTCAAGAGTCAATTGGATCAAGTCAATGGTCAAAATAATGAGTTAGAGATCAAAATGAAATTAGTCTATGCTTAGCTCGTGTTTTTGATTCACCCTTGGATGGTGTGTTGTTTTGAGCTCTAAATTGTTTTGTTTAATTCTTTAGTATGGTTGGTTAATGGATTATGATGATATACTAAGGATATAAAAGATTCAAATCAAGTGGAAATAACTCAATAAGGCTCAGAATGGCTCAACGAAAGCACAATACAAAAATTGACTTCATTTGAAGTCCCAAAATGTCCAGGGAACGTGTGGACTATAGGGGTGGCCAATTGATATGTTCAAAACACCACTGGATTGACAAGAGGCCCAAAATAATAACTCACTAGTGCATGTATCTTTTAATGGAAATAAAGAAAGCAACACGATGCGGTGTAATCGCGGTGAGATTATGGAATTTGACAATTGCCGATTCACTCACCACCGCGACGCGGTGGCCATCACAAGTGGAAAAAAAACTGCCCCTCTGAAAGGAAATAACATGGAAACCTAATCCTAGTCACTTTATTACTTGTTTACTATAAATATAACATGTTAAATCACATTTTAATCATCTTGGAACCCCTAGATCGCTTGGAACAACATTGGAGGCTACCAAAACTTCATTTTCAGTTTTTATTTCTTTAATTTAGCTTTATTTATAGTTTTAATCATTCATACAATTATTTGGATGTTGATTATGACTATGTGTGGCTAAAATCCCTCTTTCCAGGGTTGATTATTAGCTACCCTTAGAATATATTTATTGTTGACCTTGTGATCTCGGGAGAGGGAATAGGGAGATAGAACATGGGAATAAATAAAGTATGGTTTGTATCTGTTTATGAAATAAGGAATTCAAATTAGTATATTGGATAGGGGTGTACTTAGATGCATTACATGATTCAAATGTAGGATGATAGCTTTAAGAACTTAATTGGATTATTATCTCTCCACTCAACGATGTAGTTGTAATATCTATATTAGGTAAATGATTAGAGGTCGGGAGACTATAATCATCCGATTAACCCTACGAATCAACAACCAAGATAAGCAATTTAATGAATGAAGTTCAATAGTGTAGTATGATTGTTCGTAAGCCTTAACCCTGGATCTCTACCCATTGATTGTCCAAAGTCATTTACCTTTCCGTATTAGTTTAGTTTACTTTGTAGTTTACAATTCCAAAACTTTATTGTTTACTTTTTCTCAATTGTTAAACTAGAATTAGATAGTCGACGAATGCAAGTCCCTGAGAGATCGATACTTGGGCTTTCTTAAAGTCACTTTACTACTTGATAAGACCACGTATGATTGCATGTGCGCTTGGGTATTGTCACCTACAAATAAAAGCCTAACCGAAATAAAACTAAAAATGAAAAACTCATTTAAGCTCTACAACTCCAAGCTAAAATATCAACACCAAGGCTAAGTCGCTTGATCTTAAATACCCAAACCGAACTTGAAGATAAGTAAGCATTCATATTCCAAATCTATCATAACTCTCACATCGCCATTCTAAGGCGTCAATCTGAAACAGAGCCAACAAGTCTAAACTAAGGTCAAATACTTAAATTGACCATACAGTCTGAATCAGATGCATTCGTACTAAATTATGTCGAGCTAAAATTGAAACATAGTTAGAGAATAATATCGCAATAGAGTATAAATCACTAGTTAAAAACACAAGAAATCAACTCGTATCGGCCAGAGTGCATAAACCATGAAAACATACTCGAGAACTCACCAAGGATGCAAATCACACTAGCAATAGCAAAAACTCTAACAACTTGGAGAAATGTAACTTTAGCCAAAAACTAATTAGTCTAATACCCCATCTCAACAAGGAACACTCATAGGCAAAGAACACTAAGGAGAAACACTCCACCATTTCTTATTAGGCCAAACAAATTTTGAAATGAGGGTTTCTTGAATTCACCTAAGTAGATCAATCATAACTCAATCAACCCATGACTCACATCATCTAGGAAGAAAGTACCAACCTCAACACAATTGTCAACATCAAGAACACCATCAAATAATTAACCATGTAACTCAGGATAAGGAATTTCCAAATTGCCAACTTAAGAAGCGGTCACTGGAAATATCACCTATATTTAACTCAATAACTCCCCTAGAACGAAACCACATCATGGAAAGAATAGAGTATCCAATTCTACACCAATCTAGAATAGCCAACAAAAGAGGAAAATGACCAACCTCACCTCGCCATAGAAGAGAATCATCCAAACAGGCTATAGCTTCCCGAGCCAATGAATAGGAACTATATAGAAGGGAAAATTCAAAGTAGACAACACTAGTCTGATTATCTATCAAGAGAGAATTAGCTATCTTAAGCAATGCCAATAATAACAACTGTAGTGTTAATAATACTAATCAATAATATGAATATCAATATAAGGAATAGACGGCACCAAAATGGAAATCAATAGCAAATACCACTCAAGATCCATAATAAGGCCAGCATGCTAAGATAAATGGGACTCAAACCAAAATGTTACACCCATAGGGGGAAGATATCAATATAGATCTAATTCATCTACTACTAAAAGAAATCATCTACAGGGTAGTCATATAATCATGAATTCAATAACAAGGCACAAAATAACCAATATGAATGTATTAAGGCATATAATCATCGATAGATACGTAAGCCATAACACATATAAATAAAGGTACAGGTAGCAAATAAAGTGCACCAATCATGGTGGAATTCCAATTCACATGTCTGATGTGTCCGAGGGAGAACAAATCTAAATGGGTTCAGACTCGAACTGATCAACTAAATCATCAATGGAGGTGTCAAATACACTATCTCTAACTGAGGGTGCCATAAAACTATGAGAGTAATATGAATGAGTTGAATGACCAATAATCCCACGTCGATGACACTCTATGGACCAATGTCCCATCTCACAAGCTCCTCGAATACTTTGAGGTGCCACATACTCTGATCTATAATGATCATCATGAGTAACCTTAGAGACACCCATAATCTAAGATGCATTCTGTATAGAATTGATAGGTTGTAGGTGATATTGAGCCCCAATGAAAGGATCCTCACTCCCATATAAAATACCAATAGCACGGTACTAATGATATGGTCTCTTACCACTACTTCTACAAGTCTTAATACATTCTCTATGTCCCTCACATAATCAATAACTTAAGAAAAGGAAGACCCAGCTACTATCATGTGCTCCAGTACCAAATGGAGTAGAAATATTGATCCTCTAATAAATCCATGAATCATGTCCTACTCTATACGATATAACATAGGAATATATATGGCCCACTGTAACACCCATATTTCCCTAGTATAATCTAAGTTCTAGTGCATGAGTATTTATATATAAAATTTTCAAAACACTCATTATTTTTCAGTGTAGAGCCTACCATTACGTAGGAAATTCAATTAGCTTTCCAATGATATAAAATTTTCCTGAATTCGATAATCAGATGAGAAGTTATGGCGATTTTAAGTTTTAGTTGTTAAGCACCATCATTCAGGACAGTAGCGCATCGTGGAGCATGTCAAAATGGGAATTGTCAGTTTCCAGTAAGGTACCGCAAAACCAACACATCGCACCACAGCTTATTTTCATATTTGTTAATTTCCAGTACACCAAAGCGATCCCACCGCATTGCAGTGAACTTCTAGGTTGTATCCAAGGTAGATGGTCCAATTCCTAGTTGTCCACTTTTCAGTGAAACAACGTGATAGCACTGCATCACACCAAGGGCCCAGATCGAGATTTTTTAGGTACTTTCTAGTTTTAAATTCTGAGTTTTTAAAATCATTCCGGGGGTATTTGAGATTTTTTCCACGACCCTAGTCAGCCTTTGACACAAAATTCAACCCTAATAATACTAGTTACACCATTATTCATTCAGTTTTTCCCCAAATTAAATCACTCTCTCTCTAGAGGAAAAAATCCTAGTTCAAGAATCAAGGTCAATCCTCAAGAATCCCTCCAAGAACCTTCAATATCTCTTCTTCTCAAGTATGTTAGGTGTTCATCTATGGGTTCCTTTCACCCATAGAGTCCAAGAGTTCCTTTTTAAATATACAAGATCTTAGATTTATGATTTCCATGTTTGATTTATATTGAATTCATGTTCATGATAGTAGTTGGGTATTAATCCATGATTTAAGTACAAGTTTCATGAAATTGAATAGCATATGTGATGAATATGTGATTATCCTAATAAACCCTTGAATTTACAAAGTGATTAATGTGTCTATGATGTTAATTAGGTTTTAATCCATGATTATTATATGATTCATGAAATTAGATTAGTATTTTACGAGGAGTTATATGAATTGCATGCTAAACCCATAGAATTGTAAGTTGGGCATTATAGTTGCCATGTTTATATGTCATCCATGATTTTGTGCATAAAGTTGTTCTCCCAAAGTGTTTGATAGAATATCCATATGAATAAAGTGATAAAATCATGACATGTTAGTAGATGAACAAGCTTATGCCCTACAAGTGTTTGATAAAATGTCTCTATAGATGATATATGAATATGTATACATTTTTATGCTTTAGAACATCATGTGATGCTTTAATTTTTATGCTATTGAGTCCTGGGGGTATTTAATACCCGACAATTTAGCTATTTATTTAGAGCCAGTGTTAGTTTTGTCACAATCAATTGTACTCTCAGTTAGATACAGAACTCAGTAGAACTCATACAATTATAGCACTCAAGAAACTCAGTTAATTCAGTCCAATTCAGTCTAGTATAAAAGTTCAGTGTCTATTTAGTTAGGAGTAAGATTTAGCACGGAGCGAATGCAGGGATGACGGCTTCCCCGTCAGATAGGCAGAGTCGTTAGCAGCAGTCCTTGTACTCCAAAACTGCGTAGCCACCATAGAATAAGGAGTCACCCGTTAGACTAGGCTTGACTACCTCCCAGAAGTCATCCGTCAGATTAGGATTGGCTCCGCCCAGGTGTCACCCGTCAGTTAGGCTTGGCATCCTAGTTTTCTAGTATAGTACCCATGGCACGGTATTAGCACCCTTCCAATTGGGTTACAGGTTGGACCCCAATCAGTTTAGATATGGGCTTGTTAGTTAGATGACTACCTCCCACAGTTTTAGTTTCAGTCTTCAGTTTAGAACTCAGTTCAGTTTTACAGAATCAAGACTGTCAAACACAGTCAATCAGTATTAGTAATTTGGTTATTAGTAACTTTAGATTATTAGTTACTTAGTAACAAAACTCAGTACTTGGATTCAGAAAAGCTCAGTTATGGATACATATATGCATAATATTACATACTTAGTATTTATAACAGTTTCAGTTATCCACGTACTCATAGTCAGCTATTCTATATTATTTAGTCAGCTACTATTCATGCATATGAGCCCTTGCATTTAGCCTTACCTCATCTAGCATACCAATATATTCCACGTACTGGTGCTACTCTTTCTTTGCGCTATGATGTCTTATATCACAGGTTCGGACTCTCTGGTTTCCCGATTGCGCTTAGCCAGATCCATTCAGCAGTCATAGATTTAGTAGTGAGTCCTCATCTATCGAGGATATGCTTTTATTTCAGTCTTTCAGTAGTTTCAGTATTGTAGTAGTTGGAGTTAGTTCGGGGCCTTTCCCATCAACTCCATATTCAAATAGTTCAGTTGGACGCTTTTAAAATAGACTAGTTCAGACAGTATTTCAGATACAAGTGTTTTATCAGATGATGTTATTTATCATTATTTTAGATTTTGAACCTTATGGTATTTCAGCCTGTTTTTTTGCATTTAGTCAGCATTATTGTTCAGTGCTCACCGCATATATCAGTCATGGGTTAGCTTGTGGTCCTTCGGGGTTGTAAGCATCGTGTGACGACTAGGGGGTAGTCTCGGGTCATTACACCCACATAAGAAAGCCAATCTCATACTCTGAAACTCATAAGGAACCCTACTGAACACCAACAAATCCAACTCTAGCCTGAGACCTACTCGAGGAACCAACTATTTTCGATGGTTGTGAGGTATCCATAAAAAGAGTTAGGATCTACAATGTCGAAGTCAAAGGGTTGAATTAGTCACTAGTTCTATCAAAACTTGGGTTGGCCCCAATTCCTATGACTGACACTGAAGATCTCAGACATCCATCTCTAACTCCATAGTTTGATGTTGCACTAAAGCTCTAGAAACATATGCCAAAGTCTTGTCTGTATCTATCGACAACCTCGCATCGCCCATATGGGATGAAATAGAGTCAATGAATGTACTTGAGGCTCATTAGAATACAGACACATGATAAGGAATCAAGAAATGAATTTCCTAAGAATTTCTTATAGCCTCTCGAAAATAGGTTAAACATATCTCTGCACTGATACATAGGACCCCACTAGACACTTCGCTTTTGTACCAATATACAGGTGAACCTAGGCTCTAGTGCCATTTTTTCAAGACCCAATTTCTCAAGTCATGATGGCACCTTCTATAACCCACCAGTAGGACAGCCAATCCCGTAGTCTGGTTTTCTAGTAATAGACAACCAAAAGAATGAAGGAAAGAATGTGGAATAGATGTAATAAAAGACTAGCATACATAAGATAATCCCAAAACCTGGTGAAATTAGTATAAGAGCTCCTACTGTTAACGAGGATACGAATAATGTACTAAATGGATATATAGATACAACCATATCTTAATACAACATAGAGACTAGTCTAGTACATAAGAGGGAGAAAAATAATACTCCGAACGCTAAAAGTTCACCCTATGTATCTGAATAATAGTTGATCTTTGATACTCTCTATAACGACGATAATCCGTACTATGATTTGTAGGCTACAGAAGTGTAGTATGAGTAATAACATGTGTTACTCAGTAGGCAACTACCAACTGAGCTCCAATGATAATGAAAATATACATGATATGTAAGTTGAAATGTAAACTTAAACCAAATATCCAACAACTGCATCACGAAGCTAATGAGATAATATAGATAAACCATCCTATTCATGTCCAAGAAACTAACATATTAAGGCTAAGGAGGTATTAAGGATGAGCTATCATATTCTACCCATACTCAGGAACCTCAACACTATACCATATATCACTGGCAAATATAAGAATAAAGAGAGAAAGAAGATATATTTAAGTGTACAAGGCTAAGGAATGAATATACAATCTGAATAAGTGAAAGAGGGTACGAATATATGGTAATACCCAAGATACAAATAGATAGATATACATATGTACATAAATAAGGTCAACTCGAGGTAAAACCTAAAGCATCAAAATGGATCTTAAGACCTTGTACTCAAAGCCAAATCTAGTGCTGGTATACTTAAGGTTTCTAATCCATCCATCTAATTTTGACACAATTATGTATAATCAAATAGTCATCAGATAAAAAAGCAAGAATCCTACCTTAAATATCAATACCGGATTATTAACAAAGCTTCCACAAATCAACCATAACAAGGATCATAAAAGTAATAATAACAATAGCAATGACAACGTGAGTAATTGGCTAGTCTTGATAAATAATACCAAATTGAGCCTTTCACGAACCCCTACTACAGTATATAATCAATATATATTCAATATCTGTACTTGAACTGATAAATGTATCCATATATGTATAATAAATTCATAGACTCTGAATCGTGGCTAAAAAGAGTGTAAATTCATAAATCCATTGTGTTGGTAAACTCCAGAACTATTATCATAAAAGTGTAGAGAGGGTCAGAATATCTCTTGATTGAGGTAAATAATAATAACACAATCATGGACTAAAATCTATCTCAATCAAATCTCCAAATCGTCATTTGTAGTCCCAAAGGCTCATAAGTATTCATTAAGATTGTACGATTCCCATTATGAGTAAATCCGTTTAAAAGGTAAAAAGTGAGATTTTTATCCCTTTTAAGGAAAAATAGTATTTAAATAATAATTTAGTTGAAATCATACCATTTACCATATTTAGTTATCATGAATATACTGAATCTATGATGCCATCACCAGTATTCAAAGAATGAATCATAAACATCAATATGTCGATAAACAACAACCATTTTCTCCAGAAGGACGGAATACTTCCTAGAACCAAACCAATTAATATCATAAACATAGCCTCCAGCCTTAGAATATATCTGAAAATAGCTACAACATCATAATCATGGCCTTAGGTCCAAATGTATAACTGGCATAATCATAACGTCATGATAAAGGGAAGACCATCACAATCCATCGAATAATACATAAGCATTTCTAAGGATTCATTAGTCTCATCTATAACTAATTTGCTAATAATCTAGGGTAATAAGATCGAAGAGGTATAATAAGTATTTCAACCTAAGGGTCAAATACCTTTCTAGCCCCCAAGCTCATAATTTAGGCTAAGTCATGGTGCGCTATCCATAATCATATCCTAACATTCCTATTTAACATGCAACATATATAAAATATTATCTCAAGAAAAGAGTAAACAGAAGCCTACCGTGAAGCCAAACTGAAAGCCCTTGATTCATCCACAAAACATCCGTCTTTACTCCACGATCCCAAAATATCACCATGCTACTAAAATTGTATCTACATGTCATCAGGAGTCAAACAAGACCCATATTGCCATATAATGGGTCAGGTCAAATTTTGAGTCAAGAATGGGTCTATAGAGCCCATAAACGGAATCCAACATCGAACCAATCATCAGATCCCTCGAAGCACAAAGAAATTGTAATCAAAAGTTGAGCACAAACGGAGCACAAATTGGGTCTCAAATCAACCCTTATAGTTTAGGAATTTAAACACTAATTTCTAAGAATTTACCATGAATTTGGATGCAAATCAAAGAGAAAATCAATGGGAATGGACCAAAAAAGATTAGGCTAGCTTACCTTAGCTTATTTGGTTGATTTCCCACTCTTTTACCTTCCTTGAGATCTCAAAATAGTGTAAAATAGTGGAAAGAGTGTTGGAAAGCCAAACTGAAGAAGGGGATTAAATATGTGGTCAAGAGTCACGATCGTGATCTGTAAGGCATAAAATATATGTCATGATCACAATTTACCCTTCGCAATTGTGATCGTACCAGCAACCTGACGCACCAGTAAAGTTAGAAACTTATTTTTGACCCTCAGAACTCATCCGAAACCCTATAAATATGATCCTATAGTGAATTTTTATTATAAACCACATTTGGGATCCAATGGAATCGTCCAAACTTCCATCTGAGATCTTTTTAACTAAATATGGGACCCATATCTATAGTTCTATTTTCATATCTACCCAATCTCCAAAAATGAGTCTGAAAGCCTCAAGACCTAAACCAAGGGTCCTTCTAGCCTAAAATTAATATTTCGAATCTTATAGTGTTGTTAGAATTCTTATCCGAGGTCATATACAAGGAGTTTTGGTCTAAGACCAAATCCTAAATAGTGAAAACTCCAAAATGGAAACTAAGCCTAAAATCCAAACGAACTGTCCGATCATAACCGACAGTTTTGGCAAGTCATAAATAACCTGTAGTCACTATGTGAAATTTCAAAATACTGGAAATGCATGCAAATCAAGGAAATAACCTAGAGGGTGATTACATATACAACTCTCCTTCTTAAGCATAGGAAACATTACTACTATTTCCTTCTCGGTCATTATAGTTTCTACCGTAGCGGCTTCCTTTCTCCAACGATAAGCATTGTCCCAAAAATATTCATTATTTTTTTTATTGATCATGTTTAGTGAATGTTGTTCAGGGACTATTCTATATTATAAGCGAACCTATCAAAATAGTCTTTAGCCAGGGCATTACAGATAGACCATTTTTAGTTCCTGGGATGTGAACCAATCCCAAGCTTCACTGCTTAAACTTCGACTAAAAAGGTGCATTAGCAATGGCTCATTCTTTCCTATTCTAACCATTTGGTCACAACTTCTTCTTAAGTGGCCATGGGATTTCCAGTGTCATCAAATGTATCAAATTTGGGAATATTATATCCTTTTGGTAGGTCTACACTAGGATGGACACATAATTCATCATAACCACAGACAACATTATCCATTATCTTGTGAGACTTTTTAATCCTCATAATCTCTTTATATATTACCAACAACTACTTTTCATGCACGATCCTCTATTCCTTTTCTTTCTCCTTATAATAGACTACCTCAGTATTGGGAAAAGAACTACAGACATCAAGAGGTGTGACATGTAACGAATTAATTTCTCAGGTCATGATGGCACTTACTATAACCCATAAGTAGATAAGTAGACCTATAGTCCAGAACTGCTAGTAATGGACTATTCACTAAAAAATGAAATAAAATTTGCAAAATAAATATGATACAAGGTCTAACATATATATAGCAGTCCCAAAACCTTGTGAGGTAAGTATAAGAGATTCTAATACAATAAGAGTACACCGTTCAATACTAAATAAGTATACAAATACAATCCATCTCTAAACACAATATAGAGATCAGTCTAAACCAAAAGAGGGAGAATAATAGTACTCTGAATGCTAGGACTTCACCCCAAATATGTGATCCATAACTACTGCACACAATGCACACAACAATGATGATAACCCGTATTATGATTTTTAGGCTGCAGAAGTGTAGTATGAGTATCAAACAGATGATACATGGTACTCAATAGGTAACTGCCGAATGAGCTCCAAAGATAATGCAAATATAGATAAAATACAAAGAAGAAATATTAACTATAGGCAACTAACCAGGAAGCTAACTTAATAAAGCTAGAGAGGCATTAAAGATAAACTATCTTATTCTAACCGTATTCAGGAACTAAAGTACTATACCACATATCACTAGCCAATATACAAATATTGAGTGGAATAATGACATATAGTAGTACACATGGCTAAGGAATACATATACAATATGGATAAACGGGGGAAGAGAAGGATATACAGTGATACCATAGCTAGATATATGTATATATACAGGTGATACCATAGCTAGGTATATGTGTGTGTGTGTGTGTATATATATATATACATACAAGAATAACTCTAAGGTAACAACCTAAGGTAGCCAACCTTACCTCTCCAGGGAATTCTAACGAAGTAGGAAAGCTAATACTAGCATGATCAAGGTCCCTAGGCATAATGTCTAACCATGAGATAATTATCCATGGCATAATTTACTATGAAAAATGAAAGAGAATAGAATCTTACCTCCAACCTTAGGATTATTCCATAATCAGCGTGCCACAAACTAACATGAATAACAATAATAAAGTAACAGGCCAATCTGGAAAAACAATACTTAAGTTGGGCCCCATAAACTCGAAAGGTTCAATCAACACTCAAAAAATAATAATCATGGCCTATACCTATGACACCTCTATAAGGTTGATAGATATAAGCACCAAACATATTGGTGATAAACAATATGCATGCATGAATAAATGGAAAGTAAGTCCATAATACCATAAATGATCCAAGTTCCATAATGTATCCAGTGTATACACCTCCTCCAGCTCGACAGCTCGCAAAGGTAAGACCTATGATGACCTCTCTTCTTCAACATGATGGCTCACAAGCAAAGTGGATCTTATTTTATTTAGCAATATTTGTATACACTGACTTGGTTCGATCCAGGATTTCAAATAAATATCTTGTTCAATACCGGAGAGATATATATAATAAATGAATAGACTCGAACCATGGCTAGAAGTGTGTAAGTTAATAAATCCATTTCTCGAGATCAACTCCGAGGCTAAATCATCATAATATATTCGAAAGGGTTGAAATCTCTTATGGCCAAAGTAAACAATAGTAGTATAAGAATAGGTAAGACTATGGATCGAAATTAAACTCGATCTAATTTTGAAAAGATCTTTTTTAGTTCCAAAAGCTCATAAATCATCCATTAAGGTGGTATAATTTCCTTTATAAAAGAGTCCATTTAAAAGTGGAAATTAGGGATAAATCCTTTTTTAGAAAACAATCATAAAAATCATGATTTAGTGGAGATTGTACCACTAGGTGAACATGAATGTACCAAAGCCTATGCATTCCATAACCATATCCAAACAATACAATCATAAATGGACAACCTCTATAGACTAAAGCAATATCCTTTATAAGGATATAATATGTACCTAATATCAAACTAGTATCATAATAATGGCATCGAGCCCAATAGTATATAACCATCATAATATTAGTGTTATAAATTGAGAAGCTATGATATAATTCACTACATCAAGAGATCCTTCTGTATACATTGGGTCTGATGAATCCCTTATCTAAGAGATCTTTCAACTGTTCTTTTAGTTCTTTAAGTTCTGCTGGTTCTATTCCATATGGCAAAATAGATATAGGCTGAGTATCTGGAAGAAGATTAATACCAAAGTCTATTTCCCTTTTCGGAGAAATTCCTGGAAGATCTTCGAAAAAGATATCTGAATATTCATTCAAGACTGGGACTGATTCGAGATTGGGAGTTTTAGAACTAGTGTCCTTAACTTGAAACAAGATGATAGACACATTCTTTATATACCATTTTTTGTGCCCGAAGTTAGGAAACAAGATGACCTCTGAATGCTAGAGACTACTCCTCCACTTTAGGACGGGTTCATTTGGAAACTAAAATTAGACAACTCTATTTCTGCAGTTGACTATGGAATAGTAGGAATAAAGCCAATCCATGCTGAGAATGATATCAAAATCAGTCATCTCTAATTTGACTAAGTCAGCTAAAGTGATTTTATGAAATATCATGACTGGGAAGTTCCTGTATACCCACCGGGCTATAATAGTTTTACCCACTGGGGTAGAGATTAAAAAGGGCTTTACTAGAATTTCAGGACTGGTTCATAAACCACCTACTATATAGGGAGTAATAAAAGACAAAGAAGATCCTGGATCTAGCAAAGTGTAAACATGCATATGAAAGATCTACAATTTACCAGTAACCATATCAGGAGAATTTTCCTGATCTTGCCGGGACTGGAGATCATAAAGTTGATTTGGGCATTGCCTACTAGTAACGCTGGAGGTAGCTAGTTTGGGCAACGGGACCGAGCTGAGGAATGGTTCTGCAGACTCTGAGGACCTAGCTGAGGACAGTCTCTAAATCTGTGGCCTGGCTTGCCACAACCAAAACAAATACCACTGCCAGCTCTATAAATACCCTAATGGTGCTTGCCACAAGTCTGGAAAAGAGGATAGGTGCGAGCATTGTTAACACTACCCTGAGACTTAGAGCCTAGCACCCTATCTCTGTTACCATCTCTGAATCTAGGAGTTGAAGCACTAGCTGAATAAGGAACTGGAATTGATGACTTAGGATGAAACTAAGAACGGTTACCTCATTCTGATTTGGGCTAAGCAAAGTTGAAACTATCTGTCCTTGCTCTCTTATTCTGCTTCTCCCTCATCTTAATATTTTGCTATTCTATTTGCTAAGCATGGGTCATAAGCCTGGCTATGTTCATGTCAATATTCAACATCGCGGACTTGCACTCATTGACTACACTATCATTCACCCCAAAAACTGATGTGTGAGCCTATGCTAACATATTTGAAGCTTTTAACTCTAAATAATTGTGAAGCCTTAAGAAACTTTAGTCGTTTTTGATTATTTTACTTTGATTTTGTAGCAAAAGTAGAAAAAGGGAGAACCATCAATAAAGGAAGGAAAAAAACTAAAATTGGAAGAAAATAAAGAACTATGAGTGGCTGACGACATTCTTGACATGCCGCCAGCCTCATGATAGGTTGTCATTGATGTCATCAATCTTAATAGAAGATGTAGCTCTAGGAAGTTTTGTTACATCAATCACGACACGCCGTCAAGATCCTGATAGGATATCATAATCGCCGTCAACAGTAGGCAGCAGGAGTTGAAATTGCAAAAAAGTTGATGACATCCGTGTTAGGCCATCAAGATCCTGGTAGTACTTTGTAATCACTGTCAACCTTAGGAAGCAGGAGTTGAAATTACAAAGAAGTTGACGACGTCCGTGACAAGCCGTCAAGATTGTGATAGAACGTCACCGGCACCGTCACTTAATCCAAAAAAAATTAGAAATTTTAATATTATTTCCTTATTTAGGATCGACTATTTAAAGACTTGTTTTAGGGTTTTTATATTATTATTCATTGAGGAATCTATCTTACAACATACAACTTTTCTCTCTGTCGATCTCAAGAACAATATTTTAGAGTATTGCCTTGTGATTCAAATACAAGTTCACTTTTGATTTCATTCATCGTGGTAAGTTAATTCTTTCAATTATGAATTTAAATTGTGTACTTATCTATTGCATCATGAGTGGATAAGCATTTTTAACTTGGATTGTAGGATATAGGGTTAGGTCATGATAAGGTGTTAATTAATTACTCAAGGTTTAATAGGTGTTAGGATTTCTTGGTAATTCTGATATTATAACTTATGTCTATTGGTTGCAAACAATAAGCGTACCTACTTTAATTTGCTTGAGAAAGAAATCATAAACAGTAGAAAGTGAATTATTGACAAAGACTTGGAAAGGCATTATTTAATAATCAGCGTTGTAACAAGATTGATTAACCTGAGGTAGAATTTGGGCAGTGAGTTGAAATTCTCTAAGTCTAAGAGGATTAGGAAATTAGATGCTTGAATAGGTCGATAGACATTTGAGCATACCATCGATAAAGATCGGTTGTCATCCTAACCACCGTGAGAACCTTTTGTTAATTGTAGCATCTGTCATGTACCATATATCCTATTGAACATAATCCCGGCTATTCCATAAAAATATTGGTTACAAACATTCATTTTAAAGTAACTAACAATTATCTGAGAAATTTAAACCCCTAATTCAGGAAACAGTAAACTACCAGTGAATTATTTGATAAACAACTTAAGTTCACACCCTATTCCCTGTGGGATTCGACCCTAACCTAGTTGGGTTTTATATTGACAACGATTGCTTACACCTATTCTAGAGTGTAGTTTGAGCGCTATCAAAAATGGCATCGTTGCCGGGGAATATGGTTATAAACTAAAAGCTGTGTGCGCTAATTTGTTGTTAGTTAAGTTTTCTAGATTTACGTTTATTTGTTGTTTTTGTCAATTGTAGGTAATGTGTTATTTATGCCAAAAATAAGAAGTTTCGAAGAACTGTTATTGCCAATCAATCCGGAACACCAACTGATAGGAAGAATGGCAAAACAACAAGAGGCGGATAGACTAGCCGCTTTAGCTAGGATTCAGGTGAATGTACAGAATTTGGGTCAACAAGCACATCACCAGAACCCTGATGATGAAGATTTAGGTGATGAGGAATTTCTAAATCCTCAAAACCCAAGGTGAGCTCAGCAACTTACTACACTAGTGTAGCAAAATGTCAATAGAAACCGTCCAATTCGAGGAAGGTATGGCCAGCAGCTTGGTCAATACAAGGCTGATGAAGATGATGAAGGAATGGACAGAGCTGGTAGAATAGGTGCTATCATTCCTCCACCATTGGAACCGGGTGCAGAATTCAACATAACAAGCTCCATAATTCATCTCCTAAATCTGAAAGGGTTGTTTGGAGGCCTATCGGGTGATGATCCGAACATGTATTTGGTGAACTTCATCACCATTTACAAATCTTTTGACAATCCAAGAGAGAGCCAGAATACAATAAGGTTGAGGTTGTTTCCGTTGTCTCTGTCTGGAGAGGCAACAATGTGGTTGAACGAGTTAGAGCCTGATTCTATAACCAACTGGAGATAGTTGAAAGATAGCGTTCCTTGAATGGCTCTTTCCACCCTCCAGAAGGGTACAGTTGAGGGACGAAATTAGTAACTTCAAACAACTCTTGACTAAAGTGTTGCACAAAACCTGGGATGGATTTAAGAAGAAGCTTGCATAATGTCTGAACCACAACATGACAGACTTACACTTGATGGAGACTTTGTACAGAGTATTTAACTCTGTGACAAAGACAATTATTAACAACGCTGTGGGTGGTTCGTTCATTGACCTCTCTTTTCTAGATGCTTCTGACATGCTGAATAGAATAACCAAGCAAAGTCGGGCTTCGCACACTAGTGATTCTGTAGTGGCTAGCCCAACTATTGCAGGTGGTATAACTACGAAGCAGCGTAGAAGTGATGAAGCGCGAGATCAGGACATGGCCCATTTGAAGACACAAATGGATTTCCTAGCCAAGCACTTGCTGTCAGGTAAAACTAAAATAGTTAATGCTATAGAATTGTAGGGGACTATTTCTATAAGTACTGATGTGGAGGCAAACTATGTGAGTAATTAGGGGGGTTTTTGAGGCAATAGCCAAGGGAACCAAGGTTGGAACTTCTATTACAAGCCTGATTATAAAGATAGGGAGCAAGGACACTGGAGAATCAATAATGACAGAAGTGGTTTGTATGTTCCTTCTAGAAGTCGGGAAGCTGCAACAACTAGTTCTAGAAAGATGTACATGGAGGACATGATGGAAAAACTGTTGGAGGGAGTTGAAGCTACCAACTTGGGGGTAAATAGTATGAAAAGCAAATTTTCTACCCTCAGTTAGTTGGTTAGCTCATACTCTACTTCTATTAAGCAGTTGGAGCAGCAGATAAGCCAACTTTCTATTACATTGAACCAAAGAAAAGTTGGTACTTTACCTAGTGGTATAGTTTAGAACCCGCAGAATAATAGCTCGTGTATGGCGATTACCACTAGTAGTGGTAAGATATTATGTGGCCCTTCTGTGGGCAAATCTATAGAGAATAAGGTAAGTGTTGATGAACCCAAAGGAAATAGTCCAGTGGAGTTCGAGAAGCTAGATGGTTTTGTTGATATTTCGAAGAAAGAAGTCGAGAAGAAAGAGGAAGTGGTGTTAAAGACTATCCCTAGACCACCACCTCTTTTTTCTCAACGACTGAAGAAAAAGGTTGATGATGCAAACTTTGTTAAGTTCACGGCTATGCTTAAGAAATTGATAATTAATATGCCTTTAGTTGAGGCACTTGAGCAAATTCCAGGATATGCCAAGTTTATGAAAAAACTCATCACAAAGAAGAGAGAGGTCAGCAGTGAGCAGGTGGACAATCTCCACCAATGTAGTATGGTTTCCACACAATTCTTAATGCAAAAGAAGGCTAACCCAGGTGCATTCACTATTTCGTGCAAGGTTGGGTCTCTGGATATTGAAAAGGAATTATGTGATTTGGGTGCTACACTTGCTACATGTAAGAAGTTGGGTTTAGAAGATCTAACACCTACTAACATGAGACTGGTGATGGCAGATAGGTCAATAAAGCAATTTGTTGGAATTGTGCATGATGTATTGGTGAAAGTGGCAGACTTTATTCTTCCAACAGATTTTGTGGTGCTAAATTGTATGTGGACTTTGAAGTACCCATTATTTTGGGAAGACCATTCTTTCCACCAGGAAGGGTAATAGTTGACATGAAGTTGAATGAGCTTAAGTTTAGGATTGGTAAAAAGGAGGCAAAATTCAAAATGCATCAACCCATGTCACAACAAAATGATATAAATGTCTTCTCAATCATTGACATCTTCTATAAGAATGAAAATGGGGGATCAACAGGTTGCCTTGGCAAAGTCTAAGTAGTCAAGATAACCCAGTCGTGCCGCGATAGTAAATCAGGTGTCATTGGGAGGCAACCCAAAGTTTTTATATTTGAGCAATTGTTTTTAATTTTTAAAATAGAACTTAGCGTAAAGAAGGTTAAAAATGAAAAGGGTCAGCTGAAAGGTCATGACGACATCCGTGATAAGCCATCACATTTGTGACAAGCTATCACGAATGCCTTTAGCTAGATTAATTTTGAGAAATTCTCTGCCTTTTGTTGACGATGACCTTGATGGGATATCACAATTGTGACAAGACGCCACAAATTTTCATCATCCTAAGGCCTTAAAATCTATAAATTGGTCCTAATTTTAATCCAATCCGACCCGGCCCAAATAGTAAACCTTTTCAGTTTTTCGCCAATATTAACTCCCTTGTTTTTGAGTTATTTCTTCCCTTAGTTAACATAGTTCCTATTCCTGTAAAACCAATCCAAGTAAAACAAGTTGATTTGTGTGTGGGTTGCATAAGAAAATTCAAGAAAATCTTTCTCTCTCTCTCTTCCTTTGGTGTGTGACGTTAATTAAGAGCTTCATCATGTATATTCTACCTTAACTCTTTTTTGCTTGTGATTGTATAGTGATTAAAGGATAACCCAAAGTCCTAGGTTCTTAAACCAAGTTCAACTTGGAAAGTGTCCAAAATCGCACCTAGGGTTAGCCGTGTAAGCACAAAGTTTGAAAAATTAGCTCACAATGTAAATTGAAGTAAATCTTGAGAAAAAATAAGGACCAAAAATTAAATTAAAGTTAAAATTAGGTTCTAGTATGGGTGAAAACATTCATGACGGGCTATCACAATTGTGACGGCCTATCAGGAATGTCGTCAAGCTCTAAAAATTTAAACGTGGTTCTGTTTAGAGCTGACGGCATTCGTGACGGGATATCACAGTTGTGACGGCCTATCAGGAATGTCATCACGAAATGGAAAAATTTATTGAAATCTGCCTGAGGATGACGACAATTGTGACAAGCTGTCACAGTCGTGATGGCTTATCAAGAAATGGCGTCACACCTGGGATCTAAAACATAAGTGAGCTTAAATGATTAATGTGCTTATGCTTATAATCTTTAGGGTTGACTGATGTTCTTCTAATATGTCCAGGTACTTTAAAATGGCACCAAAAATAAAAATCCCAACAGAACCAAAGAAAGCGACCAAAGATGATGTACGTCGTAAGCTCCTCGATGAAGAATCTAACTACGGGGAGGAAGAACCCTTGCTCAGAAAGCTAAAAAAAAGCAGAGCTCGAAGAAAACTTCTCCACCTCTACCAATTGAGGTAGAGGACAGTGATGATACTGAATCGACCACAGTTTCTAAGTAAGAGGGGTCTGAAAAGGGTAATTCTAAACAGCATGAGTCTGAACATGCTAACTCTTTTGAAGGAGATCAAGAAGAGTCTAAAAAATTTAAGTCCGAGGGGATAAATTCTGGGTCTCCATCCAATGATCAAAAAAAAGATGAAGAGTCTCCACCTCGGAGGACTCTTATTAAGTGTAAGAATTCGGAGGTGAGGAACAATGCTAGATGGCAGATTTCTTGAGCTGAAGACATCTATATTGCTGGGTTGCAGAGAACTGATAGAAGGAATGCAAAGAGGTCAATCCAAGAAGAAAAGATGATTATCATATAAGGGTTGAACAGATACCCTGAAGTGGAGAAGAAATTCAAAGAATACAACTTAGGACGGACTGCAGAAAGGGAAGGTTCATTTTACCCCACACTGGTTCGGGAATTCTACGCAAACTACCAAGCCCTGTTGGAGAATATGTGCAAACCAGGTAACAAAGTAGCAGATAAGCCTCTTCTTGTGAGAGTTTGGGTGAGGGGTGTAAGCGTTGATGTTTCAAATAGAGCCATCAAAAGATTTTTACATGGCCCCGACTTCATGCCTCAGGCCACCACACCATTATTTTATGCTCGGATAAAGAATAAGGACAAATAACATCCTTGGTTGGCCAACATCATTGCTGACGGAGAACTGATTTGGGTGACAAACCCAAATGAGAGAATCTGTAAGTCCTCGTTGACTCAGGAGGTAAAATATTGGGTAGGTATAGTGCGAGTATGGATAATGCCTACCGAGGGAGACAATATTCTGGGCGATAACCGAGCTATCTTGGTAGTAATTTTGGTACAACATCTTTTCTTGAACTTTGGGGAAATCATTGTGGATGAGATGAAGATCAGAATGTCAAGGGTAGATACTGCTTATCCTTTTTCGTGTCTTATTATAGAATTGTGCAGAGTAGCTGAGGTGCCAAATATTGTGGGTGTTGATAAAGATGTTCATACCCGAAAGAATCACAACCCTATCCGGTTTGATGAGATTCATTTGGGACTTAGACTTGACAGGGGTGCAGAGGTAACAGAGGACCCACCGATTACAGATGCAGGAGCAACACCTCATGTAGATGTACAGGATTCTTTAGAATAGGAAGCATCAGTGTCCGAGACTGAAGCCAATCCCTCAGTTTCTCAAGCAGAAATAGGTTTGGCATTTCAGTCGATTAATATCAAGAGGGTGGCTAAGCAAGCCAAGTGGTGCGAGGCATAACTACATGCTTTCGCCAAATAGTTTACTTTTGCTATGGACAAAAGAATCAAAGCTGCACTTGAACCTTTTATGACTTTGCATAGGAGGGTTGAAGAATTGGATAACAGATTCGATGCTCGGGAAAAAGAAATAATAGGTGCTGATCTTGCTTTATTCAGGGCTATGTTGGATAAGGTAAAGGCTGAGGTTAGGATGCTGCCACAGCACCAAATTATGGTGCCAACAGGTTCATCTATGCAAAAAGTGGAGGAATAAATTCCCATACTTGATCTTACTGCGGAATCCCCAAAGAAAAAAAAAGAAAAGGGGGGAAAAGAAAGGCAAGAATAAGCGAGAAGAGTCGGACTGTGAGGAAGAAAAAAGAGCGAAAAAAGAAGCAAAGAAGAAGGTAAAAAAGAAAGAGTTGAAAAGGGAAAGATTAGAGACTCTGGATGATATAGAGAAATGGGAAGCAGCCATTATATCTAGGGCTACAGGTGCTTCATCTAGCCAGGCTCCTGCCACCGCAAAGCCAGATGCTCCGAGTGGAGAAAAGATAACAAATAATGCCGAAGCAGGGGCGAAGACCCAGGATCCATGTGCTTGATTGTCTTCAGGTATACCCTAACCCTTAGTATATTTCATTTTTAATTTTTAAGTTGAGGGTGTAGGTTAAATTGGTGTTGTAACATATTCTTTAGATAATAAGGAGTAGTACAAGTACCTGAGGCAGTTAGCTTATTTTTTGGTTTTTGAGTTCCTCTCCAGTGGTTTGATCTGTTGTGTACTATGTGAATTACATCCATACTGACCACTGTGCATATTTTTGTAGCATGAGTATGGGAACTGAATAACCTATATCAAATAAGTGCATGAAACGGATTGGAAGTGATATGCTACATACTTGTGTGCCATGTGTGTGTAAGTTCATACTCAGTTACCATTGTGCGTTGAATCTAGAACTTGCCCTGTTAGCCGTGCCATAGTCAGAGGATAGGCGTTAGGAAAGGATCATAGGTCGTCTTTGCATGTTAGCCCATTTTAGCTTAAATGACCATCCAAATGTGACTAATATCCATTGATCCCTATTTGAGCCTAAATAGCCTAGTTCTTTCTTGTACACCTGTCACCTTCTCGTTACATCACAATGAACTTGTCTTGGCCCTAGTCCTCCTTAGACACTGTGAACATTGACTTAGGTAAATAACCTAAGTTGAGGGTGGCTATTATAGGGGTGCGTGATGCAATATGAGTATGAAGAGAGGTAAAAGAAGAAAAAAGAATAAGAAGTTAGGTGCGGTGAAAAAGAAATAAGAAAAGAGAAAATTGTGTGAAAAAAATGATAAAAAGATAATCAGTTAATGGAAAAGACCACATCTAGCTTGAGCATGCATGATCAATAAAAGAGGAAGAAAAAAAGGGTCAAAAGTTGAAACCCCGAGAGTTAATGTTGTGCCAAGGAGATGTAGTCACTATAAAACACCCATGGATATCATACTAGCCCCTAGCCTACGTTACAAGATTAAGAAAAGCCCTATAGTGATTCTAATGGACTTGTCTGAAGATTTAGGTACTGACTATAAGGGCAAGCCTATGGCATTTGATGTGCAATGTTGAAACTTTGTTCTTAGAGTGAGTCTTATGTTTATCCCTATGCTTATACATGTAAATCTGAGTGAAAAAGGGATTTCTTTGTTGTGAGGGCACACCAAGTATGCTTCTAATAACTGTTTTGTTTGGATAATGTGATTTGGGTATGTTCTAGGTTGTTATTACTGAGAGTTTTTGCATATCTAGATACTTCTGAATTGCATGGTTGTTTTCAAATAATAGACGCAGTTAATCTTACTTTGACTGATCATGGAGATGGTGCATGTATTCTGAATTGATGGGAGTAGTCAGCTGCCGAATTGTACTTTGTATACTCATAGTTATGTTATGGTTGCTTGAGGGCAAGCAATTGTTTAAGATGAGGGTGTTGATGTGTGAGCCCATGCTAACACATTTGAAGTTTTTAACTCTAAATAATTGTGAAGTCTTGAGCAACTTTAGTCGTTTTTGATTATTTTACTTCGATTTTGCAACAAAAGTAGAGAAGGGGAAGAACCATCAATAAAGGAAGTAAAAAGACTGAAACTAGAAGAAAATAAGGAACTGTAAGTGGCTGACGAAATCCATGACACGCCGTCAGCCTCTTGATAAGCTGTCATGGATGTCGTCAACCTTAATAGAAGATGTAGCGACAGGAAATTTTGTGACCGCAATCACGACACGCCGTCAGGATCCTGATAGGACGTCGCAATTGCCGTCAACAGTAAGCAATAGGAGTAGAAATTGCAAAGAAGTTGATGACATTCATGATAGGCCATCAAGATCCTGATAGAATGCCACAATCGCCGTCAACCATAGGCAGCAGGAGTTGAAATTTCAAAGAAGTTGACGACGCCCGTGACAGGCCATCAAGATCGTGATAGGACGCCACCGGCGCCGTCACCTAATCCGAAGAAAATCATAAATTTTAAAATTATTTCCTTATTTAGGATCGACTATTTAAAGACTTGTTTTAGGGTTTTTATATTATTATTCATTAAGGAATCTATCTTACAACATATGACTTTTCTCTCTGTCTATCTCAAGAACAATATTTTAGAGTATTGCCTTGTGATTCAAATACAAGTTCACTTTTGATTTCATTCATCATGGTAAGTTAATCCTTTCAATTATGAATTTAAATTGTGTACTTATCTATTGCATCATGAGTGGCTAAACATCTTTAACCTGGATTGTGGGATCTAGGGTTAGGTCATGATAAGGTGTTAATTAATTACTCAAGGTTTTAATAGGTGTTAGGATTTCTTGGTAATTCTGATATTATAATTTATGTCTATTGGTTGAAAACAATAAGCGTACCTACTTTGGTTTGCTTGAGAAAGAAATCATAAATAGTAGGAAGTGAATTATCGACAAGGACTCGAAAAGGCTTCGTTTAATAATCAGCGTTGTAACAGGTTGATTAACCTGAGGTAAAATCTATGCAGTGAGTTGGGATTCCCTAAGTCCGAGAGGATTAGGAAATTAGATGCTTGAATAGGTCGAGAGACATTTGAGCATACCATCGATAAACATAGCTTGTCATCTAACCACCGTGAGAACCTTGAGTTGTTTGTAGAATCTTTCATGTACCGTAAATCCTAGTGAACATAATCCCGGTTATTCCATAAAAATATTGGTTGCAAACATTAATTTCAAAGTGACTAACAATTGTCTGAGAAATTTAAACCCCTATTTTAGGAAACAGTAAACTACTAGTGAATTATTTTGTAAACAACTTAAGTTCACACCCTATTCCCTGTGGGATTTGACCTCAACCTAGTTGGGTTTTATATTGACAACTATCGCTTACACCCATTCCGGAGTGTAGTTTGAGCGTTATCAGAAACAAACTTACTCATCTTGGCACTGCTATCTGCAACCATATGAGGAGCATATCTGGATTGTTTAGTAAACTTATGAGAATACTCTTTCACCGTCATGTTGCCCTACCTGAGGTTGATAAATTCTAACACTTTAGATTCTCTCTACTCTAGGGGAAAGAATCTATCTAATAATGCCGTAGAAAACACCTCCCACTTAATAGGCATTGCATCTACAACCCTCTCTGACTTCTATAATTTGTACCAAGTATGAGTAATATCCTACAACTGATATGCAACTAGCTATGCACTCTCACTAGAAGTAACCCCCATGATGTCAGTAACCTTCTGAACCTGATCGATGAATTCCTAAGGGTCCTCATCTAACTTAGACCCAAGAAAGGATGGAGGATTCATTCGGGTATAGTTCTGAATCCTGGCTGCCGCTAAATTGGCCACTGGGTTGGCCGGAAGGAAAGTTGATCATTCATTTTGAGCAGCAACTGACTGAGCAAGAGTAGTAAATACAGCTCTGAACTCTGCATGAGAAACATGTTCGCCCAAAGGATCTTCGGGTTGAGGGGCTGACTGATTCCCATTTCTTTTTTTGAGAGGCTTGTTCTGTAGAAGAAAGGGAGAAATAGATCAAACTAAGATATTAACTTGAGATTATGCTCACAGGCATGACATAAATACTGAAAGAAGGGAAATTGTTCCTAAAAACATCTCATAGCCTCTACACATAAATGTGGCACGCAACACACCCATATACAAAACTCTACTAGATGCGACTTTCAGACTTCCAAGGACTTTATTGAACCTTAAGCTCTGGTACCAAGTTTGTAACACCTCGAGTCTGGTACTCGAAATGCCACACAGTGCTCATAACCTCGAAGGACCATAAGCTAACCCATGACTGATATTTTTACCTTTACACTGCATACTATACTGAATAAATGCAGAAATAAAGGCTGAAAGGCCATAAGGTTCAAAGATCTGGAAAAACTTCACATCTGAATGTATGGTATATCAATACCAAAACAACTGATATAACTGGTTGAACATGCTAGTCCGAAAGCCTTTAAATTGTCTCAATAAGGAGTTGATGGGACATATCCCCAACTAACTCCAACTACAAAAATAAATTAATTAATGAGATAATAAGGTAATGGTAATATCCTCGAAGGATGAGGACTCACTGCTAAATCTGACTGCTGAGACTAGAATGCTACTGATGATCTGGAGCTCATGCTTCTAAACCTATGGAATAAAACACCATAGCACAAATGGGTCAGTACGTTTAAATGTACTAGTATGCATGTAAGGTAGGCTGATGCAAAGGGTTCACATGCATGAATTATACTAACTGACTAGATAACATGAACGTGAGAATGCGTGTATGAATACATAATGACTGTAACTGAGTTCGTGATAACACGATTACTGATCTTGAGTACTAATAACATGAGATACTGATAACTATCTAACTAAAATAACTAATATGGAACGACTGTATCTGACAGTCTAGGTTCTGATAGAACTAGTTAAGTTTTGTGTTGTTCTGAGTTGACTGTATCTGACAGTCCTAACTTCTATAGAATTATCTTAGTTCTATTATTGAGACTGAATGACTGTATCTGATAGTCCTGATTTTATAACTAAAATTGTGGGAAGTAGTTATCTAACCGATATTCCCCAAATAATATAATATAGCTGAGTTGGGGTCCAATCTGTAACCCCAATTGGAAGGGTGTCAATACCATTCCATTGGTAAGGACAATCTGTGAGTAACCCTCATATAATAGGTAACTCTAGTGAGAATGGTGGGAACCCTCATATAACAGGTGAAGCCACCTTATCTACCCTCGTATAATAGGATATGATGTCTCAACCTATGTTGGCTATGTAGTTCTGGAACACAAGGATTACTTCTAAAAATCACGCCCTCATATAACAGGTGGGTTCCCATCCTTGGGTTCACTCGGTGCTAATTTTCTACTCCCATCTGAATAGACACTAACATGATTAACTGACCTAAACTGGAATGAGTTAACTGAGTTCCGTTGACTGGCGGAATACTACTAAGATTATTGAGTTTTCCTGAGTCATGAGACTGACTGAATTCTATGGATCATGGCTTGACTGAGAGTATCTTGAAAACATGACACTGGTTCTAGACACAGCTAATTTTTTTGGTACAAGTACCCCCAGGACTCGATAGAAGAAAACTGACAAAGCGTGACTTTCTTGAATACACGACCAACATCACAATCCATAATACAATAAGTTGGAGATTTCATGAAGTACAAGTTCTAAAGCACCACAATGGCTACATATATATCCATAATTCATTGACTAAGACATTTCATCAAACACTGGACATGCATAAACTTGTACATAAATAGGGATTTCATATTATCTTACTAGTATGACACTTTTTCTTCACATAGGCATTTAATCGAACACATGGGGAGAATGCTTTGGTTATACAATCATCAACACATCTAATAATCATGGACACATCAATCAACGTGTAAATTTAAGGGTTTATCATGGTCAATCATTGGAATAGGTAATTTAAAACACGAATCAAAACCCCACAACATCATGAACATCAATTTCAATTTAATTTAAATCATGAACATTCATAAATACACAAATCTTTGATTTTTAAAAGAGATTCTTCAGCTTCATGGTTGAAAGGGACCCATGAATCAACATATGACATACCTGGGTTGTGAGTTTCTTGAAGTTCTTAGACTTGAAGAACTTGGAATCTCTTAGTTTCTTGAAGAATGATTTGGATCTTATTCTTGGGGATTATCTTTGAGAGAAACCCCTAATTTGTTATTGTAGATGGATAATGAACTTATGATCCTTGTATGATATATTTAGGGTTTAAAACGGGTGGAAAAGACCCAAATACCCTTTTAAAAATTTCTTAGAATTAGCTGAACGGGATCTGCAATGGCTCATGCAATGGTCCGTCACTGGCTTGACGGTCCGTCATTCTAACCGTTGCACCTGGGCCAAATTAGGGACTCATTCCCTTAGTAGCGACGGCTTGGGCAACGGTCCGTCGCAAGCTCGACTGTCTATCGGTCCTGGCCATCACACTTGACCATCAGTTGAGGTCACTGCCTTAGTCGCGAAGGCTTGCGCAACGGTCCATTGCTGGCTTGACGGTCCATTGGTATGACCGTCGCTTCTTAGTAGTTCCGACAGTTCTCTGTAAAAAGTCTATAACTTTTTACTCCAATACCGGATTTGGACAAAATTGGTATCATTGGAAAGCTAATTCAATTTCCCACATAATAAAAAGTTGAAATTGAGGAAATTCGATCTGATTTTAATACTAAACATTAAGGAAGTCATCGATAACTCTTTTGGAGACTAGATTTGACTTAAAAAAAGTTCAGGGTATTACACTAAGGGTATTGTTGGAGTTTTCATCTGATGTCGTCTACTAGGATTTTTGGTTTGAGATTAATTTCTTAATCGGGAAAGCTCCAAAACAGGGAAATGACCCTAAAACCCAAACAAACTATTCAATACCTGAACTGATAGTTTTGGCAGGTCATAAATGACCTATATTAGTTGTGAGAAGGCTCAAAATGTCTGAAAATGTGTAAATCTAGGAAATGACCAAAAGGATCTTTATAATATCCATTACTAAAAGGATTTTCGTCTTTAAAAGTCAATAGATAAGAGGAGCACAAAAGCTCAAGGGATGAGATACTGGGCCTGCATGCTTTGAGCAAGACTCCCTAGGTACCCTCTAAGAAGAAACAACACTTCTAAGGGATTTTTCCATATCCCTTTTCCAATTAATCTCATTTCCTTCTTCACTTCTCAAACAACAAAAAATTAAACCCCTCAACCAATTGGCCTCCAACAAAAACAAGAAAGGTTGATGCCCAAATCCAAACTAGAACATAATGATACCACACTGATAATAGTACAACCAAGCAAAGACTCAACCAAGCTAAAGGCAATTCAGGGCATAAATTATGTGACCAACTCCAAAATCAAAGCATAACCTTTTATTTCCCTTCCAAACTTACCATTTACTCTAAACCATGCAGAAAGTCAACTGAGTCTTATCCATACAACCCCCATCGCACTTAATTCAGAGAACTAAAGCTGATCCACCAAAGTCCATAATGGTGAGCATAAGGATAAGCCCATTAGGTGCTGCCTGAGCATACAAATGGTGATAACCAATGTCTGTAACCTACTGTCAATCCTACAACTAGTTTGGATGAACTTCAAAACTAATAGTTTAGGGTTCAAAGCATAAACATTCACTACTAAAAGATCTACTCCAATATGCCCCACCAACTAAGGATTAAACCATGCTAAGAACAACCTGAGCACACTACTTCTACTGAGTAGATATTTCAAAATTCCAATAAGAATTCAAAATCAAGGTCAAAAGCAAAGAAAACCATTATCAACTATAAACAGGCTATCACCTGAGTATCAATTAATCATAATTAGTCTTAACTGAGAAAGAATGAATAGGTAGAAAAAGAGTAGGCTTAGCTAGTCATTAGGTTAAAACCCGATTGAGACCAATCTAAAAATGAAGGTTGTACCCAAGCTCTACAACTCCCAGCCAAAATCTCAACATTAAGCTTGAACCACTCAATCTCAACTATCCAAACCAATCCTACTGATGAGTAAGCATTCACACTCCAATCTCTAGCACAACTTCCAAGTAGCCTATCACAAGAATCAAATTCTAATGCTTAAGACAATAAGTCTAAACCAAGGGTAAACACCTAACTCAACTTCACTATTTAATATCAGGAATATCCCCACTATTTCCTATAGATCCAAAATAAAAATATAGCTAAAGTACAAAATCACAACGGAGGATAAATCACAGGCTAAAAGAACAAGCAACCAACTCCATATCTGTTGGATAGCATGAATTATCAATACATACCCAAAAGTATACCAAGGTTGCAAACAGTCCTAGAGATGACCAAAACTCCATCAACTCGAAGAAATGCAACCTTATCCAGAAACTAAATAAGTGAATCGAGCTAATAAAGTCCCAATTAGCCAACTCAAAAAGCAATCACAAGAAAAATCACCAATCTCTACCTCCCTTAACTCTACTAGAAAAAGAACCATATCATGGAAAGAATGAAGTATCCAACCCTATACAAATACCAAGGTCAAACTATCACTAGAATACAAACCCAACAAACCTGAAAGGCATGGCTAAGATCTCTCGACATCAATATCAAGACCACTACTGAGAGATGAAGCCAAATTAGAATAAGGGATTCCAAAATGGTCAACCTTGAAAATGGGCTATAGATAAGGACAGCCTATACTAAAATATAAGCAACCTAGGAGGCAAGTCCTAGAATCTTAAACTCAAAAATGGGCAGTATAACTAAATCATCAACTCTAGAACTGTGAAGAAACCAAGGAAGGCTAACTTACCTTCACTTTAACAGCCTACTTAACTAGCGATCTAACACCACCAAAGAATAGAAAAATGACCAACCTTACCTTGCTACAAGAGGTAAAACCATCCAACTAAGATAGTCGACTAAGTCAACGAACAATAATTGCGAGGGAGAAAATTCTAACTAGATAATGCTAGTCTAGCCGCCAAGCAAGAAAAAATCAATCAACATCAAATAATGGCAAGAATAATAACAACAATATAAATGTAGTATAAGGAGTAGGTGGTACCAAAATGAAAACAATAACAAGTAACACTATAGGGCCATATAAAGGACAATATGCCAAGGTAAATGGGACTCGAACCCAAATGCTACACCCTTAGGGAAATATCAATACTGATCCACTCTATCCACTGCTAAAAAAATTATCTACGGAGATAGTCATGTAATCTTGATATCTACATGAAGGCACACAATAATCAATTATGACACACTAAAAATCCAAGCCAATGTTAAAGCCATGCTTTAAGTTCATGCAAGATAAAACCTTATGTTTTGAAAGTTTTATAATGATTTAGACATATATTAAGGTCACACCTAGCTCCTAGCATATAGACAAGTCAAAACAACCCTTAGTGATTAAATTCTTCTGAAGAATATAACTGTAGTCATCTTCAAATGAGCATACCTTTTATTGTACTAAGAAATTTTAATATCAAGACCCACCGAAAGATAGATAATTGAATTATATTTTTAATAATATCAATATTTTCTTAATCAGATATCAGGGTGAAAAGTTATAGCCAAAATACTGAAGCACTATCAAAGTTGAATTAGTAATGTCTCATTACGGGTCGTTACGAGAAAGTCATAATCTAGACAGTAAAGGATGAAATTGGACTTCTAACCATGACTCAATTCATGACTCTGGGACAGACCCTATGATTTATGACATAAGTCATTAGGACTGCTTCCAAGTGACTTCCAGATGGTTTCTAAGGGCTTTTTTAAAATTTTTCCACTCTTTTAACCCCAAAACTACGTTGTTTTACCTCTAAAACAATAGTTATCAAGCGTAAATATTATGCTAACCTATCATAACTCAGAAATCATTTAGCATAGAGCAAAAAGTGGTGATTTCTTTCTCTCTAAAGCTAACTAGTGCTCTTCAAATTCAAGTTCAATCCCAAGAAATTTATTCGATGCTTCTACATCCAGCTATGTGAGTTTTCAATGAGGATATCCTTTCATCCTCAAGCCCAAATTATGATTTTTATTCATGAATTTTATGATTTTCATAATCTAGAATTTTACCCAATTGCTACTCTAAACATAAATTCAATCCCCCATAATATAATTCTCAAATTCAGGCATCTTTTAATGATTATTCATAGTTTCTTAGGCCCATATCATATTATTCATGCTATTCTCAAATCCAAGCATGCTTTAGTTACGATTTCATGCAAATGATCAAGCTATATGAGTTTTCTTTGACTTTTTCATTTTATCTTATAACTAAATCATGAATACATATTTTCCCATAAGAACAACATCTTCCCATGTTCAAAATCAAGAATTTCTAGTTTATGGTCACTTGTTGAATTTTTTGAATTTATTTATAAATTTCTTTTTTATGATCAATTTTCAATATCATCATGTTCAGTTGCATTAGTCAGAGCTGGTCGGTTATGAACACCTGATACCTAGGAATTTAGACATGCATCAGTTTACATGTTTTTCAATACTTCAAATTATACATACACTATTATTTTCAGAATACCATGACTTGAGCATATCAGTTATACATACATGTATTAGTTTATGCTTCTGTGTTATTCAGTTAGGAGTAATACTTAGTACTGAGTAAATGCAAGGATGGCAGCTCCTCCGTTAGTTAGGTATGATTCGTTAGTAGCAGTCATTAAGTTCCGGAACTACATTGTCATAGTAGGTTATAAGGGGTCCCCCATCAGTAGAGGCATGACACTTTAGTCCTTTTGGACATTAGATTAGTGGATCTATGTCAGCCGGTATTGGTACCCTTGGCATGATACTACTACCCTTCCAATTAGATATAATGCCCTAAATTTTTGGTCCTTGAAAATTTCTGAAATTTTATCCTTATTGTCCAAACTACGACTCCCCTGATGAGTCATAAGGAGTCTTGATAAGTCATTGGACTCGAATTTTAACCAAATCATTAAGTATGGCTAAGGTTTGCTCTGAGTAAGAGTGGCTCATTATTAGTCATAAGTACTTGTTATGAGTTATTGGGTGCAAATCACAGGGTGTTCAGTGTGTACCCTAAATGGTTACTGGGTTGACTATGACTGGACCCTATGAGTCGTAGGATCCTATTATGAGTCATATAGGTTGAGCCTTAGGGTCAACAAAGTGTGAGTACCTTAGAGACTATCTTGGCTACGACTTGTGGTAATGAGTCATTATAAGTCTATAAGAGTTGTATAGTGACCCGTAGTCATCGAAGACTAAATTTAAGATTTAAATTGAGGGCACTTTGGACTATTCCCTTCCCACACAATTAAAACCCACATTCATAAAGTACATAGGAAGGGTTATTCCTTATTCATAACGTACTCAAACAATTTCAAAGATCTCTTAAATTATCTCAAGTAGCCATACTTAGGGTTTCCAAGAAGTAGGCCATCCAAGGGCTCATGAGTTGAATTTTTTTAGTGTAACTTAATATTTTAGGAATATTACTCTTTCCTAATTATAAATTACCTAAAAGCATAAGTTATAAAGTGTTGTTCATATGATATTGAGGTTGGTTTTGAAAATATGGGTTGAGGGTTTTAAATAACTATTGTTTATATGATGTTTCATGTTTGTCCCTACATGGATTATATTTATATGGTAGCTTTAAAAATCAAATTGATGCATGGGAATAGTACATGAACTAAGGATTGTGATTTCCTAAACTTTTGACTTTTGAAGTGGTTATGACCCCAACCCCACAGTGTGGAATTGGTTTTGAATATGAAAAATATGCACATTGAACTACTCTTGAACTATTGCATAATCTAAAATGGTTAATAAAGCATAATTATTTTGAATTAAACCTTATGGGGTTGTGTCATTCCCCAAGCTCTAATTATTTTAATTAGTCTTTAATAAGGGTTGTATAGTTGAATCATAAAAGTGGAGGTCTTGAAGGACCAATATTAGAAATCGCCATTACTGATGTAGGGGTCTATATGATCGGGTAGTTTGAGTCCCCCTTATTACTATTATTTGATTGGGAGGTTCGAGTCTCCCATATTATATTATATATTTTGATGCTTGTGTCATCTTGATATGTCGAGAGGTTTGAGTCTCCCATAGTGCATATGTATACTCTTTGGTTCATGCAGCCACACGCACTGGGGCCCTACCAGCTGGGGGAGAGCTGGGCCCATATAGCCCGTGGGTGCTTTCTTATCTCATGATAGTTAAGCTACACAATCCAAACTAAAGTTTTAAAGTGCATGTTAAGCCTCGTCTCCTATCCTAACATGTGATATATATATATATATATATATATATATATATATATATATACATATATATATATATATATGTATGTATTTGATGATGTGCATTGGTTTTAAATGATTTTGAACTATTGATCACGACATTATGTCATCCTTATACCTGAGTTACTTGCTAGTGTTCACCCTACTAACTGTCTCCAGATGTTGTATTCCTACACGATGCAGTCACCGAAAGTACCTCTACTTTTCCTACACAGAGTTAGGTAAATCAACTCGGTTCATTGGTTTGTTGTTATAAAGTGGTGAGCTTCCGTACTTTGAAAGACTTAGAAATTCATCAGATCTTATCATAGATCAGAGTTGAGTGTTTCATTATCATTAACATTATCATTATCATCTATCAGAGTTGGGGATATGTCCTGACCAAGACTGGTTTTTGGTTTTTTTTGTTAGAATGCTTTGTTGGATAACAGTGGAATTGGGTGATAGTGGTCAGTTATTTTAACAACCCAAGACTACTCCCTAGTTGTCACATGGTACTTGGAACTATAAGTGATCCCAACCTAACCCATGAACTAGCATACTATTAAGCAACTGAATTATAACATAAGAAATAGTTGTTCTGTTGTGCAGAAACATAATCATACTGAAAATCTAAAATAGATACAATACTGATAAAGCTTTACAATCTGATAAATCTGAAGAATGAAATTGGAATTGCATGACTGACTCTAACTAACATCTATGAAGCCTCTACTATACTGACTATATATAGTTGGGACATGCCTCCAACTATCACTAATCAATACACATAGAAAATAAATAAACTGTATATGAACTAAAACTGTCTAGAGTTCCCGAAGTAGGAGAACTCATCACCGTTGGTTGAAATCTGCAACTGTATGATCATGATGCATAGGCTATAACTAATACCTACATTATGAGACAATGTAGCGCATAGACATATATATGTGGATCAATACTTCTAGAATGTACTGAGTAAGTAGGGGTGAATGCAATAAGTAAAACTGATTTCATACGTAATCGTAAAACATGCATGCTAAGTGTAAGTAGACTCACCAATAGGTTGGAATAAACTGAAAACTAAAATATTTTAAAGCATGAGTAACAAACATTCTCTGATAAGATGGTAAATCTCTACACTTAGTTTTTGTAAACTTGTTGTAATGGTATAAGTATAACTGAAGCTGGAATATGATAAAATATGGATACTATATGAATGCTGGATCTGAAACTACATGATAGAGATGGACATAAACTAAGGATCTAAATATATAATCACACTGAGCATGAATGCATAAACATACTAACTTATCTAATTAACTGAATGACTGATAGTTGAATACTGGGCATGTAAGATTGAACTATACTTAGTCTAAATAACTGGATTGAAACTGTAGAGAATTATGCATGTGAGGAAGGGACTAACTGAGTAACATGAGATAGCTGAGCATGAATTTATGAAAATTATATTATTTGAGAATACAAGACCAAGAGTATAATATGATTTTGAAATAGTTTATAAACTGAGGTTCTAAAATACTAATAACTGAATAATTGATAACTATATGCTATGGTCAAGCAAACCTAAAATTGAATGAAGTTAGTAATCTGATTACTCGACTAAGACTATGATTGAGACTATAAATAAGATGGTAATTGAGACTATAATTGAAACTGTAACTGGGACTGTAATTGAGACTGTAACTAAGACTGTAACTGAGACATAACTATAACGCCCCAAATCTGGTACCCGAAATGCTACAAGGTACTCATAACCCCAAAGGACCATAAGATAATCCATGACAGATATTTGTATCTGTATACGACATAATATACTATATAATGCAGAAATATGAACTGAAAGGCCATAAGGTTCAAAACTGTAACGTAGGATCTACTAAATCATAACATATGGATAGGGTATGAAACACCTAAAATAATTGAAATAACTAACTATGCATGATAGTTTGAAACGCCTCTAACTGACTGAACGGTCTGAATAAGGAGTTGATGGGACATGTCCCCAACTATCTCCAACTAATAAATAAATTAATGAAATAATAAAGTAATGATCATGTCCTCAAAAGATAAGGACTCACTTCTAGCTTTGACTGCTAAAACTTGAATCTATTGATGCTCTGAAGCTCGTCTCTGAACCTATGGTATAAGACACCATAGCGCAAATATGTCAGTACTTTGAATGTACTTGTATGTATGTGAGGTAGGATGAATACATGGGGTTAATGTGTATGAAAAATACTGACTAACTGACTAATATGAAAGTGAGAATGCATGCATGAATACATAGTAACTATAACTGAGATCGTGATAACATCAATTTACTGATAACTAACATGACTGGTAATAGAGTTCTGATGACTTATATAACTAATAGCAAGAGTGACAGTATCTGATAGTCCTTAATCTAATGGAACTAGTTGAGCTCCGTACTGTATCTGAGTTGACTGTATCTGACAGTCCTAAATTCTATAGAACTATCTGAGTTTTTTTACTGATACTGATACTAAAACTATGGGAAGTAGTTATATAACTGATATGCCCCTAATACGCCATTATGGCTGAGTTGGGGTCCAATCTATAACCCTAATTGAAAGGGTGTTAATACTGTGCCATTGGTAAGGATAATCTATGAGTAACCCTCATATAATAGGTAATCTAGTGAGAACGATGGGAACCCTCATATAATAGGTTAAGCCACCTCATCTACCCTCATATAGCAGGCTATGATGTATCAACCTATGTTGGCTACATAATTCTGGAATGCAAGGATTACTTCTAAGAATCACACCCTCATATAACAGGTGAGTTCCCATCCTTGGGTTCACTCGATGCTAATTTCTACTCCCATATTAATAGATACTAAACATGATTAACTGAACTGACTGGACTGAGTTAACTGAGTTTCGTTGACTAACAAAATATTACTGAGGTCTGATAACAGACTGAGATTTACTAAAGTTACTGAGTTTTCCTAAGTCATGAAACTAACTGAATTCTACTGAACATAGCTTGACTTAGAATATCTTTAGAACATGACAAGCTCTAGGAACACAGCTAATTTTCGAGTACAAATACCCCCAGGACTCGATGGAAAGAAACTGACAAAGGATGACTTTCTTGGATACATAACCAACATCACAATCCATAATTCATTTATTAAGGAATTTCATCAAACATGTGATATGCATAAACTTGTACATACATGAGGATTGCATAATATCATACTAGTTGGGCACTTTTCCTTCGCATAGGCATTTAATCAAACACATGGTAAGCATAGTATATGTAAACAACATTATACAACAAATAAACATCATGATTCAACTCTAATTTCATCATCAAAGGGTTTAATCATAGGTCCACATGAATCTACACCTATACTAATCAATTTCACATAAAATTGATTACCCAACATGGAATAGAATTCAATTGGTCATTAGCAACATGAACAAAAGCAAACCCAACATGAAATTCATAAAGAAATCCATACACTTGAACTTTGAAAAGAAATTCTTGGTCTTCATGGATGAAAGGAATCCATGAATAAACACTATGATTACCTAGGTTGAGTTTCTTAAAGTTCTTGAACTTGAAGAATTTTAATCTCTTAGTTCTTGAAGAAGATTTAGATTTTGTTGCTTAAGTATTGCTCTTAGGGAGAAAACCTTAATTTTAATTTTATGGAAGAACAATGAATTTAGGAGCCTTGGTCGGATATTACTAGGTATATAAACAGGTGGCAAAAGATCAAAAAGCCCCTTAAAATGATTTAAAAACAACTGAACGAAACCTGCGATGACTCATTCGACGATCCGTCATTGGATCGACGATCTGTCATTTCAACCGTCGTAGGTGGACCAGGATAGGGACTCACTGCCTAAGTAGCGACGGCTTCGGCGACGGTCCATCATAAGTTCGATGGTATGTTAACCTATTTGTTGCACCTTATCCAGAAGGTTGCTGCACTTGGCTGCGATGGTCAAGGTGACGGTCCATCGCTAGGTCGATGGTCCATCAACCTGGCCATCGCACCTGGGCAATTTTGGCATCTCTGAGTAAACCGTTCATAAATTTTTACTTCGATATTAAATTTAGAAGAAATTGGTATCATTGGAAAGCTAATTCGATTTCCCACATGATAAAAAGTAAAAATCTTAAAAATTACACGTGTACAAAAATGGATTGATATTTCAAACCAAGTTTTTAACATTCTTAAGATAATTCTAAGCTAAGAAAAAAGTACAGGGTATTACAATATCTCCTCTTTGAGAACATTTGTCCTCGAATGAGACTGAGTGAGGGGGAAAGAATATAAACTAACTTACATACTGAACATGACTAGTTGGAACGTGATTTCATGACTGATAGCTGAATATATCATATTGAACATGCATATTTGATGCATGTGTAACTGATTCATGAATGCATGACTTGGTGTTCCAATGAACTAAGTTTCTCACAATGAGAATGCATGTTTGAATATGCAATGGTACTTGGTACCAAGCTTTTGATGAACACTGAACATGAAACTGAGTAAGCTTAAGGAGAAATATTACCTTGATCTTGATCTGAGTTGGTGAAGAAGGGGTGAGGATACTTGGTTTACATATCTACTTTTGCTTCCCAAGTAGCTCCCTCAATGGACTGATTTTGGCAATGAACTTTGACTAGAGGGACTTCTTTGTTCTTCAGTCTATGAGTCTGATAGTCTAGGATTTTGACTGGAATCTCTTCATAAGAAAGACTGTTCTGAACATCTATGCTCTGAATAGGGACTACAACTGCTGGATCACCTATGCACTTCTTGAACAAAGATACATGGAAGATTGGATAAACTGAGGCTAGATCTGAAGACAATTCGAGTTCATAGGCTACCTTGCCAAGACGATTGAGAATTTTGAAGGGACCGATATATCGGGGACTGAGCTTTCCCTTCTTGCTGAATCTCTTCACTCCCTTCATGTGAGAGATCTTTAAATAGACATAGTCACCAATCTCGAACTCAAGATCCTTTCTACACATATCTGCATAAGACTTTTGTCGGATCTGAGCAGCCTAGTCTTTCTCTAATTAATTGGACTTTCTCTAAGGCATCGAATATTAAGTCAGGCCCTATGACTGCGACCTCTCTAACTTCGAACCAACCAACTATAGATCTGCATCTCCTACCATAGAGAGCTTCAACTGGAGCCATCCGAATACTAGAATGATAGCTATTATTGTATGCAAACTCAATCAAAGGCAAGTGGTCATCCCAACTACCCTTGAATTCAATTGTACGTGCCTTTAGCATATCTTCTAGGGTCTGAATTGTCCTTTCTTCTTGACCATCTGTCTGAGGATGAAAGGCTATACTGAGATGAACTTGGGTACCAAGACCCTTTTGGAATGCTTTCCAGAAGTGAGAGGAGAACTGGGTGCCTCTGTCTGAGATAATAGATAACAAAACACCATACAATCTAACAAACTCTCTGATGTAGAGTTTGGCATAATCCTTGACTGAATAGGAGGTTTGGACTGGATGAAAATGAGCTGATTTGGTCATCCTATTTACAATGACCCAAACTGAATCATGCTGGCGACAAGTACGAGGAAAATCCATCACAAAGTCTATGTTCACTTCTTCCCACTTCCAAGTAGGAATACTAAACTCCTACATGGACCCACTAGGCTTCTGATGCTCTATTTTAACCTACTGACATGTTGAGAACTTAGCCACAAACTCTGCAATATCTCTCTTTACCCCACTCCACCAATAGATTTCTCATAAGTCGCGGTACATCTTTGTGGTCCTTGGATGAATAAAGTAGCATGCACCATGCGTTTCTACCAGAATTTGGTACCTTAAGTCGTTTACACCTAGACACACAGATGACCCAGACAATGCAGTACACCATCTCCCCCTGGGAGAAAGCCTCTAATTTATAATCCTTGACTGACTCTTTTAACTTGAAAAGGCTGAGATCTCTATCTTGCTTTTCTTTCACCTCGAAAACTAGAGATGATTCTAAACTACTCTGAACCCATACATCACCCTCTTCTAAATCAACTAAGCAAATGCCTAGTCTAGTAAGCTGATGGATTTCCTGAGCTAACTTCTTCTTGATATCCTCAACATGATTAATACTACCCATAGATAGTTTATTGAGAGTGTTGGCCACGATGTTGGCCTTGCTCGGATGATAAAGGACACTCATGTCATAATCTTTCAAGAGCTCTGACCACCTTTTCTAACAAAGATTGAGATCTTTTTGAGAAAAGACACACTGAAGCATCTTATGATCTATTAACATGTCTACATGAACACCGTATAGATAATGCCTCCAAATCTTTAAGGCAAATACTACTGCGGCTAACTCAAGATCATGAGTAGGATAATTCTTCTCATGGGGTGTAAGATATCTGGAGCCGTAGGCTATGACTTTACTATGCTGCATGAGGACACAACCCAAACCTACTCTATATGCATCATAATACACTGCGAATTTATCTAAACAATCTGGAAGAACTTAAACTAGAGTTAAGGTGAGTCGAGTCTTCAACTCTTAAAAACTCTTATTGCAAGGATCTAACCACTGAAACTTAACTTTCTTCTGCGTTAATCTAGACATAGGGGATGAAATATAAAAAGAATCCCTCAACAAACCATCTATAATAGCTATCCAAACCCAAGAAACTCTTAATATCTAATGGAGAGACAGGGCGAGGTCAGTTTTTTATTGCTTCGGTCTTTTGAGGATCTACTCTAATGCCATCACTGGAAACAATATGACCAAGTAATGCAACTGACCTTAGACAAAATTCACACTTATTGAATTTGGGGAATAGCTGATAATCTCTAAGAGTTGAAGTACAGTTCTGATATAGTCTGCATAATCTCGCTAACTGCGGGAATAGACCAAAATATTATTTATGAAGACTATGAAAGTTGTTGGGGCATTGGTGAGACCAAAGGACATGACTAGGAATTCAAAATGACCATATCGAGTATGGAAAGTTGTTTTCAAAAAGTCACATTCTCTGACTCTAAGCTGATAATTGCCGAATTTGAGGTCTATCTTGGAGAAATAGCTAGCACCCTGAAGTTGGTCAAAGAAGTCATTGATTCTGGGAAGAGGATACTTGTTCTTGACCATGACCTTGTTAAGTTAACGGTAGTCTATACACATTCTGAGAGAATCATTTTTCTTGCACACGAATAATACTGGAGCACCCCACGGGGACATACTGGTCTGATAATCCCTTATCTACGAGATCCTTCAAATGCTCTTTTAATTCCTTGAGTTCTGTTGGTGCCATTCTATATGGTGGAATAGATATAGGCTGAGTATCTAGAAGAAGATCAATGCCAAAGTCTATTTCCCTTTCAGGAGGAATTCCTGGAAGATTTTTAGGAAATATATCTAAATATTCATTCATGACTGGGACTGATTCAAGACTAGGGGTTTCGGAGCTAGTGTTCTTAACATGAAAAAGAAGATAAACACATCCCTTAGATATCATTTTCTATGCCCAAAGGTAGGAAATAAGATAACCTCTAAAAGCGAATAGACTACCCTTCCACTCTAGGAAAGGTTCATTCAGAAACTAGAACTGGACTATTCTATTTCTACAGTCAACTGTGGCATAGTAGGAATGCAGTCAATCCATGCCAGAATGATATCAAAATTAGTCATCTCTAATTCGACTAAGTCTGTTGAAGTGACTTTCTAAGATATCATAATCGGGAAGTTCCTGTATACCCATCGAGCTATGATGGTTTTTTCTATTGGCGTAGAAACTGAAAAGGGCTCTACTAGAATTTTGGGCCTAACTCCAAAATCAACTGCTATATAGGGAGTAACAAAAGACAAAGAAGCACCTGGATCTATCAAAGCATAAATATGCACATGAAAGATCTGTACTGTACCAGTAACCATATTAGGAGAATTTTCCTGATCTTGTAGGGACTGGAGAGCAAAAAGTCTATTTGGGCATTGCCCACTAGTAGCACTAGGGGTGGTACCCTGCTGGTTTAGGTAGTCGAACTGACCTAGGGAATGGTTCTACTAACCCTGAGAACCTGGATGAGTATATTCTCTGACTCTATGGCAAGACTTACGACACCTGAAATAAATACCACTACTAGCTCTACATATATCCTGATGGTGTTTGCCACAAGTCTAGCAAATAGGATAGGTTCTGGAACTACTAACACTGCCCTGAGACTTAGATCCTGGTACTCTATCTTTGTTACCATCCATGAACTTAGGAGCTGGAGCACTAGCTAAAGAAGGATCTAGAACTGAGGACTTAGGAAGAAACTAAGAATGGTTTCCTCCTTCTAATTTAGGCTGAGCAAAGTTAAAACTACCTATTCTTGTTCTCTTATTCTGCTTCTCCCTCGTCTTAATCTTCTTCTCCTCTATATACTGAGCACGAGTCATAAGGCTGGCTAAAGTTATGTCACTATTCAACATCGCAGATCTATACTCGTTGACCATACTATCATTCACCCCAGACATAAACTTACTCATCTTGGCCCTGCTGTCTGCAACCACATAAGGGGCATATCTGGATAATTGTGTAAACTTAAGAGAATACTCTTTCACCATTATTTTGCTCTGTCTGAGGTTGATGAATTCTAACACCTTACTTTTCTCAGCTCTAAGGGAAAGAACCTCTCTAAGAATGTGGTGATAAACTCCTCCCACTCAATAAGCCCTGCATTATCTGGCCTTTTTTACTTCCACTACTTATACCATATATGAGCAACATCCTGCAACTGATATGCAGCTAGCTCAATACTCTCAACATCTGACACCCCCATAATGTCAGTAACCTTCTAAACCTGATTGATGAATTTCTAAGGGTCCTCATTTGACTTAGACCTGCGAAAGGATGGAGGATTCATTCGATTGAAGTCTCAAATCCTGGCTGTAGCTAAATTGGACACTGAGTTGATTAAAATGATAGCTGGTTATTCATTCTAAGCATCAACTGACTGGGTAAAAGTAGTGAATATAGCTCTGAACATTACATGAGAAATATGTTCATCCAAGCGATCTTCTTGGATAGGCTGAGTTCTTCTCTTAGGAGGCATGTTCTAAAATAATGAGAAGAAACGGATTAGACGTAGAGATTGACTTGAGATTATGCTCACTGGCACGACATGAATATTAAAAGAAGGGAAATTGTTCCTAAAACATCTTATAGCCTCCTACACATAAATATGGCGTACAACACACCCATGCACAAGACTCTACTAGATGTGGCTTTTAGGCTTCCTAGGACTCTATTAAACCTTAGTCTCTGATACCAAGTTTGTAACACCCCAAATCTGGTACCCAAAATGCTACACGGTGCTCATGACCCCGAAGGACCATAAGCTAACCCATGACTGATATTTGTACCTATATACTGCATAATATACTATATAATATGAAAATATGAACTGAAAGGCCATAAGGTTCAAAACTGTAACATAGGATCTACTAAATCATAATATATGGATGGGGTATGAAAGACCCAAAACAACTAAAATAACTAACTAAATATGACAGTCTGGAAAGCCTCTAACTGACTGAACGTTCTGAATAAGGAGTTGATGGGATATATCCCCAAATAACTCTAACTAATAAATAAATTAATGAGATAATAAAGTAATGTTCATGTCCTCGAAAGATAAGGACTCACTTCTATCTCTAACTACTTAGACTGGAATCTACTGATGCTCTGGATCTCATGTCTATAAATCTATGGTATAAGATACTATAGCACAAATGCATCAGTACTTTAAATGTACTAGTATGCACGTAAGGTTGGCTGAATACATGGGGTCCATGTTCATGAACAATATTGACTAACTAACTAATATGAACATGAGAATGCATGAATACATAGTAACTATAACTTAAATCGTGATAACATGAATTTATCGATAACTAAAATGACTGGTAATTAAGTTCTGATGACTGATATAACTGATAGCATGAGTGACTATATCTAAAAGTCCAGAATCTGATAGAACTAGCTGAAATCCATACTATATCTGAGTTGACTATATCTGACAGTCCTAAATTTTGTAGAACTATCTGAGTTCTTTTACTAATACTGATACTGAAACTGTGGAAAGTAGTTATCTAACTGACATGCCCCTAATGCACCATTATGGCTGAGTTGGGGTCCAATCTGTAACCCTAATTGGAAGGGTGTAAATACCGCGCCACTAGTAAGGATAATCTATGAGTAACCCTCATATAATAGGTAACTCTAGTGAGAACAATGGGAACCCTCATATAATAGGTTAAGCCACCTCATCTACCCTCACATAGTAGGCTATGATGTCTTAACCTATGTTGGCTACATAGTTCTGGAATACAAGGATTGCTTCTAAGAATCACACCCTCATATAATAGGTGACTTCCCATCCTTGGGTTCACATGTGCTAATTTCTACTCCCATCTTAATAGACACTGAATATGTTAACTGAACTGACTGGACTAAGTTAACTAAGTCTTGTTGACTGACAGAATATTACTAAGGTCTGATAACAAACTGAGATTTACTAAAGTTACTGAGTTTTCCTAAGTCATGAAACTGAATGAATTCTACTGAACATAGCTTGACTTAGAATATCTTTAGAACATGACATAGGCTCTAGGCACACAGCTAATTGTCAGGTACAAGTAACCCCGGGACTCGGTGGAAAGAAACTGACAAAGCATGACTTTCTTAAATATATGACCAACATCACAATCCATAATTCATTTATTAAGGAATTTCATCAAACATGTGATATGCATAAACTTGTACATACATGAGGATTGCATAATATCATACTAGTTAGGCACTTTTCCTTTGCATAGGCATTTAATCAAACACATAGTAAGCATAGTATATGTACACAACATTATACAAAAAAAATAAACATCATGATTCAACTCTAATTTCATCATCCAAGGGTTTAATCATAGGTTCACATGAATCTACACCTATACTAATCAATTCCACATAAAATTGATCACCCAACATGGATTAGAATTCAATTGGTCATTATCAACATGAACAAAAGCAAACCCAACATGAAATTCATAAAGAAAACATACACTTGAACTTTGAAAAGAGATTCTTGGGCTTCATGGATGAAAGAAGTCCATGAATGAACACTATGCATACCTGGGTTGAGTTTCTTGAAGTTCTTGAACTTGAAGAATTTTAATCTCTTAGTTCTTGAAGAAGATTTGGATTTTGTTGCTTGCTCTTGGGGATAAAACCCTAATTTTAATGTTGTGGAAGAATAATAAATTTATAAGCCTTATTTAGATATTACTAGGTATATAAACGGGTGGAAAAAGACCAAAAATCCCCTTTAAAAATGACTTAAAAATAACTGAATAGAACCTACGATGGCTCATGTGATGGTCCATCACGGGATCGATGGTCCATCATTTTTACCATCGTAGGTGGACCAGGATAGGGACTCACTGCCTAAGTAGCGACAGCTTGGGCTATGGTCCATCGCAAGTTTAACGGTCCATCAACCTGTCTGTCACACCTTATCAGAAGGTTGCCGCACTGACTTGGCTGTGATGGTCAAGGCGATAGACCATTGCTAGGTCGACGGTTCATCAACCTGGCCATTGCACTTGGGCAATTCTAGCAGCTCTAAGTAAAATGTCCATAACATTTTACTCCGATACCAGATTTGGAAGAAATTGGTATCGTTGGAAAGCTAATTCACTTTCCCATATGATAAAAAAGTAAAAATCTTACAAATTCCATATGTACAAAAATGGATTCATATTTCAAAGTAAGTTTTTAACATTCTTGAGACAATTCCAAGCTAGGAAAAAGTATCGGGTACTACAGTAACTAAGACTGTAACTAAGACTCGTACTGGAACTAAATACTAAGTTTTTATAACTGAGTAACTGATAGGTGCGACTACTGATAATTGAGTTACTAACAACTGGGTGACTATATCTGAAGGTCCTGATTCTATAGAACTGAATTGAGTTCTATACTGAGATTGTAGCTGAAACTATAACTATAGAAAGTAATTATCTAATCGACATGCCCCCCTCAAAACTGATTGGGGTCCTACTTATAACCCTAGCTGGAAGGGTATCAGTACCGTGCCATGGGTAAAGACAAGTTGAAGAGTCACCCTCAATCTGGTAGGTGCTTTGAATGAGAATGGTGGTACCCTCAATTTGGCAGGTAAAACACCTTATCAACCCTCTATCTGGTAGGTTGATGTCTCAATCTACGCTGGCTACGTAGTTCTGGAACACAAGGACTTTCAAAAGATCACACCCTCTACTGGCAGGTGAGTCCCCATCTTTGGGTTTACTCGATTCTGAATCCTACTCCCAACTTAATAGAAACTAAATTGATTTCTAAACTATACTAGGTTAGACTGAACTTTGACTGATTATGTTCACTAACTGAACTGGACTGAGTTATCTGAGTTTTGGTGTCCGACTAAATACGTTGAGTTTTGTACTAATTGAATACTACTGGTCGTGATATTTCTGACACTATCCTATAACTACTGTATCTCTAGGTCAACAGCTAGATTTTCGAGTATTGAATACCTCCAGGACTCGATAGCATGAAAAATAAAACATAGCATGATGTTGAAAATCATAGCCATAGTCAATTGTTCACAATTCATTAATTGAGATATTTTATTAAACACTTGGAGGTTATGGACTTGTACATGAATGAGAACACATGGTAACGTGTTATGATTACCCTATTCAATTCACATGGGAATTCTATCAAGCATATGGATATTAATACTTTAATATGGGGCAATTCGCCAAACACATGGGGATCATGAACTTGGATATGGGAAAATTTTAAATATAGGAGAATAGCATGATTAAATAACTAAGATCTTGAATTGGGGAATTCACATGTAATTCACTTGAAATAGGACATGAGTGTTTCATCATAACATGTAAAGTGCATAGCTTGAATGTAGGAATATCTTAAACATGAGGGAACAACAGAGTTACATGGAAAAGTTCATAGCTTGGGGATTCATCTTGAAATTAACTTAACATGATATAGGAATTTTATCAAACATGTGGAAGGCATGAATTTAAAACATGAGAATATTGCTAAACAACATAAATTTTGGATCTTTTATGGAATTTACTTGAATAAAGCATGGGAAATTCAAATTCATAGCATGAGAAATTTAAAATCTTTTATGGAATCATAAATGGGCTGAATTGAATTAAAAACATCATGAAAACATGAGATTCAATCTTTCTTGACTATACAAAATACCATAGTAATGGAAGATTCATTCTTTAATTAAAAGAAAAGAGTTTTTAGGCTCCGTGGGTGAAAGAAGAGCCATGGATGAACTCCCACATACCTTACAGATTTAATATTGAAGGGGAAACACAATCTTGAAAGCATTCTTGAATTAGGAAACTTGATTTCTTGCTATTCTTGAATAAAAATTAATGAAGTTCTTGGTGTTCTTGAGGAGACTAGGATTTTTCTTTGAGAAAAAAGATGAATAATTGAGTGTATATTGCTTTTGGGGGATGAAATTAAGTGTTATGGGCGGATTTAGGTGAGGGAAAGTGACCAAAATGCCCCTAGACCCTTTAGAAACTAAATTATCATGTGAAACAGTTCCATAACGCGCAGGCCGACGTGTCACATCGGCTTACTACCGCACACGAAAAATGTCATAACTTTTTGGTCGGGTATCAGATTTAGGCAAAACTAGTATCATTGAAAAGCTAATTCAATTATCTACAACTTGATGGGTCTTAAGCTGTAAAATTATACAAATATATAAAGATATACAAATTTAAAGTATACCCTTATAGAATCAAATGCCAAACTTTGAACAAATCAAAAGCTCTAAGCTCAACTTTGTTCTAAGTGATTCTTATGAATATTTTTCACCTCAAAAGAAAATCAAACATGATAATAAAGATCATGAAACTTATATTCACATGGGAATTATTTATATTATAGCTTATACACGTAGGAATGATGGTTCAAAGACTAGCCCAAAAATGTGGGGTATTACAGTTACTTTGATCGGTCGATGATTATCTGATATATACATACCCTTTATTCTTTAAACCTATCTTTTTATATTTTTGGAATTCATCTGATATAGGAGTTATAATATTTGGTTTAGTTAGGTGTAAGGGGTGATCTCTAGTCTACGTGGGACTTGAGATACCCGTCACAGCCAATCCCTATTTTAGGTCATGAAAAAGATCGTATCAGATACTAGGTTTGGTGCCATATGGTTCCTAACAAATACATGTCAAGTAGAGTCTTATTTATGGGTGAATAATATGCCACAGTTATAAGGGAGAGGTATTTTCCTTTTTTGTTGTTCTATTTCAAGTTGTAGAGTCTAAGGTATTGAATATCCTCTACTTTTAGTATGTTCGTTTTTAAGATCATGCCTTCCAAAAGATCTGATGTTCATGGTAACTCTTTAGTCTTTAAGAAAAATATGGATAGAGCTCGTCCTACTCCAAGAGTTTAGACCAGGTTGAGGATTGTTACTTCTGATTTCCCTAAGGGCACTCCATCGATTCTCCCTATCCCTACTCAGGAACCCTAGGCATGTGTGTTTAATTCTAAGTTTCACTATTTGATTTATTTGCTTACCCAGTCGGTGGCCTCTTAAGTTGAGTGTGTTGCTTTTGTTACTCCATGATCTGAGGCTACTAGAGTGGGAAAATTTAAGAGGTTGAGTCCTCCTACTTTCACTAGTTTTAAAGTTGAGGAAGATCCTAAAAATTACATTGACAATTTGGAAAAGATTTTTTGTTTAATGCATGCTACAGATGTGAAGGGTGTAGAGTTTGTTGCTTACCAGTAAAAAGATATGTTGTATCAATGGTATGAGAAGTGGGACCATTTTAGGGGTGATGATGTTGACTCTTCTTTGTGGGATGATTTATCTAATGCTTTCCTTGATTGTTTCTTTACTCAAGAGTTGAGGAAGGCGAAGGCTAAGGAATTTGTGAATTTGAAGCAAGGCCAGATGACAGTAAAAGAGTATGTCTTGAAGTTACATCAGTTGTTGTGTTATGCTCCTGAATTGGTGTCTAGCAAAAGAGATAGAATGAGAAAGTTTACCTCTAGGTTGTCCCATGAATTGATCTTAGAGAGAAAGGTTGCCTTGTTGAACAAGGATATGGATATCTGTAAACTTTTAGTTTATATACAACAAGTGGAAGAAGAAAAAATCAAGCAAGCAAAGAGAGTGAAAGGCAGAATAAGAATTTTTGCTACTCCGATCAGGGTAGAAATTAGCAACAGAATGGTAGAGATGCTGAGAAGTGGTTTAAGAAGAAGTAAGGGAATTTGGGTTCCTACTCTACAGCTAGTGCTTCTTACCTAAAGTCATTGGGTGATCATCATTCTGAAAATAATAGTGGGTTTAGAGCATCGAGACCCCAACCTTAGGATAACGGGGCTCAGTCAGCTCCCTAGTATTCTCTTTGTAGATTATGTAGTCAGGTGCTCCGTGTTGTTTATGAAGAAAGAAGGAACAAACATTTTATATATGGGTAGATTGGTCATATGTAGAGGAATTGTCCTTCAAAGGTTGCTTCTAGGTAAAATAAGATTCTTGTTGCGACTTATCATCTCCCACACCAAAAGGAGATGTGTCTGCTTTGAGATCCAGCATTGGTCAAAATTTTTTGTATGCTCTTACCACCCGCTGAGATTCTAAAGCATCCTCCGATGTTGTTACTGGTATGCTCAAACTTTTCTCTCATGATATGTATTATCTACTTGATCCTGAGTCTACTCTCTCTTATGTGAACCCTTATATGGCTATCTATTTTATTTTTTATCCTGAATGTATTTTGGACCCCTTCTCTGTGTCCACACGATGGGTGACTCCATTATGGCTATAAAGGTCTATAGAGGTTGTGTGATGTCGGTCTATGGCAGGGAGACCTTGGTGAATCTGATAGAGTTGGTCATGTTAGACTTTGATATAAATTAGTTGTAGTCTACCTATGCCTCTCTTGATTGTCGGACCCAAAGGCTCAGTTTTCATTTCCTAAATGAGTCATTTATTGAATGGGAAGGTAGTTCCCTAGTACCCAAAGTAAGGTTAATTTTGAATCTTAGAGCCTAAAAATTAGTTTCCGAAGGGTACCTCTATCACTTAGTGCATGATCAGGATTCTAGATCTGAAGGTCCTTTCTTGTAGACTGTCCCTGTGGTCTGTGAATTTCCTGAGGTGTACCCTAATGATCTTCCTGGTGTTCCTCTTGATAGGGAAATTGATTTTGTGATTGATCTTTATCTGTACATTTGTCCTATTTCTATCCCTCCTTATAAAATAGCTCGGGATGAGTTGAAAGAACTCAATGAGCAATTGAAAGATCTTCTTAACAAGGGTTTTATTTGCACTAGTGTGTCTCTATAGGATGCTCCTATTTTTTTTCATATGTAAGAAGATGGGTCCCTTCAAAAATGTATTGATTACCGCCAATTGAATAAGGTGACTATGAAGAATAAGTATCCCCTTCTGAGGTTTGATGATCTGTTCAATTAGCTCTAGGGTGCTAAGTTCTTTTCTAAGGTTGATCTTTAGTCGGGTTACCATTAGTTGAAGATTGGGGAGGTGGATATCCTTACAACTGCTTTTCGACTTCGATATGGTCATTTTGAGTTCTTGGTGATTTTTTTTGGATTTACTAATACCCCAATAGCATTTATAGATATTATGAATTGAGTTTTTCCTCAGTTTTTGGATTTGTTCATGATTATCTTTATTGATGATATTTTGGTGTTTTCAAAGAGTGAGGCAAATCATGCCAATCACCTCTACCTTATGTTATAGACCCTTATGGAGCAGCAGATGTATGCTAAATTCTCTAAGTGTGAGTTCTGGTTAAATGTTGTGACTTATATGGGATATGTTGTTTCTAGTGAAGGGATCATGATGGATCCATAGAAGGCTGTGGTGGTTAAGAATTGGCATATACCTATGACTTCATCCGATATTCAGAGTTTCTTAGGTTTAGCCGACTATTATAGAAGGTTTGTGGAGAGTTTCTCTTCTATTGTTTCCCCTATTGACTAAGTTGACCCAGAAGAAGGTAAAATTCTTCTGGTCTGATGCTTGTGAGGGTAGTTTCTAGAAGCTAAAGTATATGTTGACTTCGGCTCCAGTCTTGACTCTAACTGAGGGCACTGATGGTTTTGTTATCTATTGTGATACATCCCGGGTGGGACTGGGTTGTGTATTAATGCAGCATGGTAAGGTGGTTGCTTATGCCTCTAGACAATTGAAAGTCCATGAGAAGAATTACCTTAGCCATGATTTAGAATTGTTAGTTGTGGTGTTTGCATTAAAGATCTAGCATAATTATTTGTATGCGGTCCATGTTGATATTTATTCTTATCATTAGAGCCTACAATACGTGTTCACACATAAGGAGCTAAATCTCATACAAAGGAGATGGCTTGAGTTTCTTAAGAACTATGACATGAGTCTTTACTATCATCCAGGTAAAGATAACGTGGTTGTTGATGCTCTTAGCAGGTTTTCCATGGGAAGCTTATCTTATGTGGATGAAGAGAAGTGGGATTTGGTAAAGGATATTCACTGTTTGGCTAATCTTAGAGTTCGTCATTTGGATTCAAAAATGGTGGTGTGATTTCTCAAGGAGTGGCAAAGTCATCTCTTGGGGCTGAGGTAAAAGAGAAACAGATATTGGATCCTATCTTGATGCAAATCAAGAATAATGTAGGTAGGCAGAAGGTGATGGTTTTTGAGATCGGTGGTGATGGTATCTTGAGGTATAAAGGTAGAATATGTGTTCCAAATATTGATGGATTGCGAGGAAGAATTTTGGCCGAAGCCCATGAGTCGCATTATACTATTTATCCTAGTTAGATGAAAATGCATCATGATCTTAAGGAGATTTATTGGTGGAAGAATATGAAGCTGGATGTGGCTAATTTATGGGTAAGTGCATGGTATGCCAGCAAGTGAATGTGGAGCACTTGAGGCCCTGTGGATTGACTCAAAAAATTGAGTTGCCAGTATGAAAATGGGAGATAATTAATATGTATTTTATTACCGGTCTTTTGCGGTGTCGCTATCAATTTTATTCGATTTGGGTCATCATGGATAAGATGACTAATTCTGCTCACTTCTTGCCACTAAGGACTAGTTTTTCTTCATAGGATTATGCCAAGTTGTTCATTGAAGAGATCGTAAAGTTGCATAGTACTCCAGTTTGCATAGTACTCCAGTTTCCATCTTATCTGATTGGATTACTTAGTTATTACCTTACTTTTGGAGGTCGTTCCATCAATGTTTGGAGACTAAGGTGGACCTTAGTACCACTTTCCACCTACAAATGGATGGGAAAGTGGAAAGGACCATTCAAGCCTTAGAAGATATGCTTCAGGCTTGTGTTTTTTATTTTGGTTATAGTTGGGTTGACCACTTGCCTCTCATAGAATGTGCCTATAACAACAGTTACCACTCTAGCATTGGTATGGACCCATTTAAGACGTTATATAGTAGGAGGTTTAGGTCTCCTATTGGGTAATTTGAGGTTGGTGAAAATAAGTTATTTGGTCCTGATTTGGTTCACTAAGACATGGAGAAGGTGAAGGTAATTTGAGATAGACTTAAGGTCGCCCAAAGTTGCCAAAAGTCCTAAGTGTATGTAAGGTGGAGGGATTTGGAGTTTAGTGTTGTTGATTGGATATTATTGAAGGTGTCTCCCAAGAAGCGGGTGATACGGTTTGGTAAAAAGGGTAAACTCAGTTTCCATTATGTTGGTTTGTACTTGGTCTTGAAGAGGGTTGGTAATGTTGAATAAGAATTGGAGTTGTCTTCTAGCTTGAGCTCCATGCATGTAGTGTTTCATGTTTCGATATTGAGAAAGTATGTGGGTGATCCTTTGATGTTTCTTCCTTTAGAAGAGGTGGGCATTTTGGATTCATTGTCTTATAAGGAAGTCTCGATTAAGATTTTGGATCTGTAAGTCCATCAGCTATGAACCAAGGATGTGGCATCGATAAAGATTCTTTGGAGAAACCAAGAGGTCGAGGAAGCTACTTGGGAGGTCGAGGAGAACATAAAGTCCAAGTATCTATCTTATTTTTAACGCCCCTGGTTTGGTCCTTGAAAATTTCTAAAATTTTGTCCTCACTATCTGAACTACGACTCCCATGATAAGTCGTAAATAGTCTTAACGAGTCATTGGACTCGAATCGTACCCAAATCAATAAGTGTATGGCTGAGTTTTGCTATAATTATAAGTGGATCACTATGAGTCGTACATACTTGTTATGAGTCATTGGGTGCAAATCATAGGGTGTTCAATGTGTAACCCAAATGGTTATTGGGTTGACTACGACTGGACCCTACGAGTTGTAAGGTCCTATTATGAGTCATATAGTTTGAGATGTAGGGTCAATAGATTGTGAGTGCCTTAGAGACTGTCTTGGTTATGACTTGTGGTGACGAGTCGTTATGAGTCTATATGAGTCGTATAGTGACTCATAGTCATTGACGACTAAATTTTAGTTTTAAATTAAGGGCATTTGGATAATTCCCTTCCCACCCAATTAAAGCCTCACATTCATAAAGAACTTAAGAAGGATTATTTCTCATTCATAACATACTCAAACACTTTCAAAGCTCTCTTAAATTTGCTTAAGAAGCCATACATAGAGTTTCCAATAAGTGGGTCATCCAAGGGCTCAAGGGTTGAATTTTTTCGAGGAAACTTGGTATTTCAGCCCTGCTACTCTTCCTTAATTATAAATATGCTAAAAGCATAAGTTTTAAAATGTTGTTCATATGGTATTGATGTTACTTTTGAAAACATAGGTTGAGGGTTTTGAATAACGGTTGTTTATGTGATGTTTTATGTTTTTCCCTGCATGGGTTATGTTTATATGGTAGTTTTAAAAATCAAATTGATGCATGAGAATGATGAATGAACTATGGATTGTGATTTTCCAAACTTATGAATTTTGAAGTGGTTATGACCCCAGCCCCATAGTGTGGAATTGGTTTTGAATATGAAAAATATGAACATAAAACTACTCTTGAACTATTACATAATGTAAAAAGGCTAATGAAGCATAATGATTTTGAATTGAACCTTATAGGGTTGTGTAATTTGCTTAGCTAATGTGAAATTAAACCAAAAAGGGTTATGAATTTCCCCAAGTGATGGTAATTGGTTTGGCATATTGGTGTTACCTTGCAAGTGTAGTTGGTATGAAAAATGTATGCCTAGATGTATATCATGGTTCAATAAATTATAATGTATGTGCTAATTATTTTAATTGGGCTTTAATAAGGGTTATGCAGTTGAGTCATGAAAGTGGAGGTCTTGAAGGACCAATACTGGAAACCGCGGTTGCCGATATGGGGGTCTATATATATAAGTATATATGAGTATGTGCATTAGTTTAAAATGTTATCCTTTTCCGTGAGTTACATGCTAGTGTTCACCCCACTAACTGTCTCTGAACGTAGTATCCTTACGCGATGCAGGCACCGAAGGTACCTCTATTTTTCCTTCACAGAGTTAGGTAGATAGGATTGATTTATCGATTCATTGTGGTGAAGTGTTGAGCTTCCATACTTCAAAAGACATAGATATTTCGTCAGATCTTATCATAGATTAGAGTTTAGAGTTTCATTATCATTAACATTATCATTGCCATTGTCATGTGTCAGAGTCGGGGACATGTCCCTACCAAGACTGGTTTTTGGTTCTTTTGTTAGAAGGATCTATTTGATTACTATGGACTTGGGAGATGTTGGTCAGTTATTTTGGCCGGTCGATAGTTATTGGTTATAGACATACCCTTTATTCTTTAAACGTATTTTGTTATATGTTCAGAATTCATCCGATATTGGGGATATTGTGTTTAGTTTTGTTAGGTGTAGAGGGTGATCTTTGGTACACGAGGGACTTGAGATACCCATCACGGCCAGGCACTGGTTCGGATCTTGACATGGGGTTATGGTTGGACCCCATTTTTGCTCAGATTGGAGTATGTCGGTTGTAGTTAGCTCCCACAGTTTTCAGTTCAGTATTCAGATTTTGATCAGTTCAGGTTTGCTTGACCAAGTGTTTAGTATATCAGTTATTCAGATTATTTCAGTACATATTTATACCTAGTCTTGCATTCGATTTTCATGTTCAGCTTATGTTTTAGTTCAGATATGAATGACCTTATTTTTAGTTATTCAGTTTTATATAGCATATGTTTATACTTGGTCATCGCATTAGTTCACGTCCCATAGTTTTAGACCCAATATCCATACATGATCCTCAGTACAATTTTATGACATAGTAAGCTTTAACTTGAGATTAAATATACTATTCATGTTTCTATCACTACCCAATTTACAGAAATATTTTATCTCATGATTTAGAAATTTCACTACTCCTTACAATTTTTACATACAGACTTGTTTTAAATGCATATTTCAAAAAGTAGCTTATGTCCTCAATTTTAGAGCATTTTAAGTATTTTCATGACTAGTGATTATCTCACATACTTAGTACATTCCAAATTACTGACCGTATATATGTATCTATAGCTACATTGCTTCATGATACAGGTACTAGATGTAGTCCATACACCAGGGTTAGACAAAGTGTAACTTCCAGCCAGCAGGTGATGAGTTCTCTTATTTTGAGGACTCAAAAAGTCAGTTGTAGTTCTTGTATTATATTTTCTTATTTGTATGTATTGATTTGGGATGGTTGGGGTCATGTCCCGACTACTTATAGTCAGTATAGTAGAGGCTTCATAGATAGTCGGACAGAGTCATTATATGTAATTCAAGTTCCTTCTTCATATTTATCCTGTTGTAAAATTTTACAGTAGCATTTTATTCAGATTATCAAATGATTATGCTTTCACTCAACAAATTTAGCTTTTATATATATTTTAAATCAGTTGCTCAAGTATCATACTAATACATGGATTAGCTTGGGATTACTTGTGGCTCTAAGCACCGTATTAGCACTAGGGGTAGTCTTGGGTTGTGACAGACATATATGCCCTATGACCTAAGAATTTCAATTAAAGGAACTTATGATAATATGAAATATTATGAAGATTGGACTAGGGGTGCTCATCAGTTGGGTCAGTTTGATTTTGTCTATTACTGGTTTGATTTGTCGATTTTTGATTTGTAAACACGCTAAATTGTTAACCAAACCCATAAAATTTTCATTATTGGTTTTTGGTTAATCAATTTTTGATCTTTGTTGATTCGATTTTTTATTTAACCGATAAGAAAATGCTCTCCTATTTTTTTTTACTTTCTCTTATTGCAATATTCCCTACATTAACTTCATGTATAAAGTCTACAGAAATTGTAAGAAATAACAAAACAACTATAAAATACAAAATACAATAAGGTATGTATTTAAAATCTAGAGGCACTGTTATATAATTACAAATAAGAATATAATTTTAATATAATCTTATTTTGTTATCAATTTAATCATTAACTAAAAGCTTAAAACCAAAAATTAAATTGATAGGCCGATAAAAAAATTTACAAAACTTTTAAAGAACCGTTAGTCCAATAACCCGATACCGATAATCCAATAACATTTTTGTCGCTTCGATTTATCGATTGAATCAGTTTTTGCACACCTCTAATTAGACATAAAGATAGCAAAATGAATACTTATAAGCTTGATAAAAGGGCGAGGGGACGATATGAAGGGCAAATAAAGACTGTATCCTAGAATTTCATGAAAACTATATTAACGTTTATAAAAAATGAGCATAAGACGTAGGGCAGTGCCTTTGTGGCAATTGAAGGTTTAACTTTACATACCTTTAGTACTTTACTGGGTACAATAGTATTTCGAGCCTCAAACAATTCAACCAGCAGAAGTGTAACTTTTATCTTTCCAATCACTAGTTTCGGCTATCCGATAGGCAAGCACTAACAAAAAGGATAACATATGTGCTCATCAGTAACCCGTAAGTGCATTTAACAATTTCTTCTAATAATTTTCATTTATTCTCTAAACTAATCGAATTCCTTAACAAAAATCCAGAATGAATTTCTTAATTTTCCAACTTATATAATTTCATATCAAATCTATCCAATTGGTAGGAATTCCTGGAAATTCCATTCTTATCAAATTTCACCTTTTTCCTTTTCCTCAAGAACCTTAATTAACCGAACTCACTTCAAGAGCTAGTATAAAGATTCAAATTAATATCTTCAAGTACATATTCATTATCATATTCAAAGATGGGATAAAGAATTTATCTTTTGAAGTTCAACCTCAACTCTAGGTTATTGAAATCACTTCTTGAAGTTTCTTTCAAAATTATCACAAAAATCTTCTACTATCCTTCGTGATCTAGGTAAAGTTTCTTCGTTACTGCTTTAATTTTCCATGGAAGATGCCAAGAGAAAGAAGAAATAGAGGACTAGTACTACTGTTGCTATAGCTTTTTTTTTCAAATTAAATTTATTTAAAGAACATTTGCCCTTGTTTTTCTTTTAGTACTAGTACTGCTTGTCGTTATTTCCTCCAACCAAAATCTTTTTCCTTAATTAATTAATTTGGCATACTCTAAGAAAATCAAAGTGACCCCATTTCCACCAGGAAATTGCATGTCATAGATCCAAATATGGGTGGCTTTAGATATTTGACCCCAAATAAAAATGTCTTTGAAGAATAGTCTTCCTTACTTTTTAATATACTAAAAGTACCATTTTATCCCTCCACACCTCAAATATATTTTTAATCTTTCCATACTCATTTATCTCTCACATTTTATTTGTTATTATTTTCACTTTTTAATTTTTCCTTTACTTTTATTATTCTACTTTTTTCACTCTTTTTTTTCCTTTAAATTTATTATTGTGATTTTTATTATTTTCAATTTTTATATTTCCTTTAATTTTATTTTCATGTTTTACCCATTGTAATTAACTCAGGTGACGAGAAATTTCATAAAGCTACAAAAAAAGTTCATCTCAAAGCTTGAGCTTCAGATTTCTCTCTTCCCTTTGGTATAATTGCATTCTAACTTTAGGGTTTTTAATTTTTCCATTCATTTCTCTGCACTTTAGATAATTTCTCTCATTTTATCTGAATCTTATTGCATGCATTTGAAGTATTTATTACCTAGCAATTTTTTTGAGCTGAAAACCACTTTTCTTTTCCGTTAATCACTTTCTATAATGCATAGATTAATTTATAAACTTCATTTTTTTCTATCTATATCACCTTGATGAAAATGCATTTTGGGTGGTTTCTCTACTCACTGATCTCACTATTGTCCAGTCAGTAGGTAGTTTAGATTTGGATTTTGAGTGTTTTGTGTAGTCATTGGGTCAATTTTTTTGTTCAATAAATTTGATTTTTGTAGCTTGATTCTTGTTTTTTTTGTTAATTTTCAATTTGATAGTTTTGTTTATCTTTATAACTCTGCATATTTTGGTAATCATATCTAGCAAGACAAATTGTGTTGAGTACTTTATTGATCCTAATGATTGGTTCAAGTCAGACCCCCGTTGGAGAGAGGATTCAAATTATCATACAACGATAACGAGCTTTTTAGATGACATACAGTTGTCATTGTTAGAGAAAGGATCTTTTGGAAATTTGATGAAATTAGGTACCATATGTGGCAGATTTTGATTCGGATGCTTCGCAATCCATTTTTTACCAAAAGCATCCTTTCATCTATGACATTGAAGTATTTGATAATCTGTCAAGCTTGAACACTGATTTCTGAGCGTTCATCGAGTGTGAATTGAATACATCGAAATGGTAGGTTTACTATCTTTAAGCTTTTAATTTTGTCTCTTTGGTACTCATGGTAACGCATATATTCTAATTGTATTCATTTTTCATGTATTTTAAGTGCCAAAAATATATACGTTAAAGGAAAATATGTGTTGCCTGAATGTTTAGTGTTTGGCTCTTGTGTTGTGGATTCGAAGGAGTGGTTTTATTCACTTGCAACTTGTGGTGGACCTTTGAATGACATGGTATTATCACTTGTTGTCCTAATCTATATTTGGATTGGCTAATATCTACCTGCTATCTTTGTAACTTTGGTGTAAAGTTATAACTTTTCTATTCACTAGTAGAGCCAGGTTTATAGTTAGAGGGACGAAAGGGGGTCATTTTATTTTTAGTTTAATCTTGATTTGTCTTCCTGTTTTAACTTTATTTTCATTTCATTGTAGAAACAAAGCCAATGCTATTAACAAGATCCTTCATGTTCCGATTCATCATCCGATCACAAGGTTTGGCTTATTTCTTGATTGCATGAAACTAAGTAGGCGTTTTGCCATAGAATTTAAAAAGTTGGAGTTGATGATAGAGTAATGTTTAATTTGTATGTGGGGTTACTAATATTTCAAGAAGTTAGTTGCACAAATTGCGAACAAACAGCAGAAATTAGCAGTTGAGGTACAATGTCTATCCCCACCTGGTTTATTTTATAACTGAGTTGTTGTTAACATTGTATATACACAGATAACAAAGCCACCAATCCCAGTGGCACCAATTAGAAATGAAACAAAGACTGCATTATTATCGATGCTGAAGATTACAAGGCTACTAGTTATTCTGATATGCCAATATTTGTGCAGTATACTGAAGCAATGATGGAGGAAATTGATAGGATGGTAAGCTTATATGATCTATATATCTTGGTTATGAATATAATTCTTGTGTATTTCCATTGATGTGTTAAATCTTTGATTCAGGATGAAAAAATTGAGATGGAAGATGCAGAAGATTAGTCAATTATGGACATAGACAGTTCTAATAAAAAGAATGAACTCACTGTAGTGGAATACATTGATGACATCTATGATTACTACAAGAAGGGTGAGGTAGAGATGTTATCTCCACTCTCCCTATTTGTTTGTTAGAAGTTTTTTTTTATTTACAACTTGTACAAGCTCATTACCCCACTGTGTGGGAATACACTGGGTTTGTTGTTGTTGTTGTACATTCTCATTAGGATTATGGCATGTAGAGTTAGCAAAAGTCCTATATTTTTCAATTGATTATCTAATTCTTTTAGATAGGATCGTATTAAGCTTAATAGATTGCCAAATTACTCACAAAAGCTAGTCTAATTTCAACATGGACTACAATTTTTAGTCAGTAAAATAATAGGTGTAGAACATAGGATATATAGACACACGGAGGGTATACTTGGGTTGTTTCTGTTATGATGCTATTCTATCAAGGATGATTACTATTTCAATTTTAATTGAAAATATAGAAAAAAATAGAGGTGTATTTTTTACCCCTTTCTTTTAATGTCATTTTCAATTACAGATCGCTGGCTGCGTCCCTCCAAACTATATGGAACAATAATTTAATATATCAAATAGAGGATGAGAGGCATCCTCATTGACTGACTGACTAAGGTATATAGTATTTGTTATTGCATGTCATTTCAGAGTTTTATGAAGAAGAATGTGATAATTTTAGGTGTCATTTAACATCTAATCCAATTTATAGGTTCACTACAAGTTTGAACTGATGTAGGAGACCTTGTATTTGAATATAAATCTCATCGATAGATTCCTGGCAGTTCAATCAGTGATTAGGAAAAAAATTTAGCCCATTGGAATAACAGTTTTGCTTCTTGCCTGCAAGTATGAAGAGGTTTATTTACCTGTAGTAGAGGGTCTAATTTTGATATCTGACAAGGCTTATGCCAGAAAAGAAGCTCTTGAACTATTTTTTTAAAGACATTGATAACAAATTATTGTTCCATATAGTTTTTGTCATTCTTTCTTTTTGATCAAGCTATGTTCGGTTGAATACGAAATACTTAGATTCCCACCATCAATGTTTGATGCTACAACTATCTTTACTGCTCAGTTCACTCTTGATGTATCCAGGGAGTGGAACGCAACCTGCGAGAAGCATAGCAACTATGGCAAAAATCAGATTTTGTAAGTATATTTTATTTTTAAAGATACTTGTAAATGTACATCCCTTTATCGAATCGACAAAGATGTGTAATTGTGTGCCTTATTTTCTACAACATGTAATGCTAGAAATTAATGGTATCTTTCCATCAGAAGGCAGCAGTTGGGAAGCTTACTGGCGTGCACCAAAAGTATAGCATGTCTAAATATGGCAATGCTGCAAAATATGAACCAGCTTCTTTTCTGTTAGAAGCCTGGTTCTAGGATTAGAAGAACACATGAGGGGGAATGGCATGCTTTTCCAGTAATTGTGTTGAATGAAATTATTGATGTGTTCGCAATGTATGTTGCCCCAGGCTCTAGGGAAGGGGGAAGGGTGTTTTTGAGTTCTTTTGCTACTGAGAGAACCATGTGTTTATTTGTTTTTTCATGTACATTGTTTGACATTGCTGGTGTTTTGTGAAATATCTTGCTTTTCATACTTTTTCTTGAATACAAAAATTAGAAAGTTAAAATTTCTTCTTAATAGTATAAAGCTTAAGTGATTAGAAGCTTGGACACATAACACACTTAACAACTAATGTGACTAGAAGCTTGATGGACACACTTAAAAATCCTTCATATATATATATTTATATGTATCCACTAAAACAATAACTTTATCAGTTGGTCTCGAGAATAAGGAGTGTCAATGTCAATAATAATAGTGCGAGAGAGGTAACAAATTCGCATATTGGACCAACGTATGTATTAACTAGGTCCCTATTTTAGCTCATCCAATATTATTTAGGCTAAACATGTAATTCAATTATTGAAGTTCCATAAGCAAAAGATACATATTGAAACCTGTGTTGAGCAAAAAAATAATAGTAATAATTTGTATTTGATGTTTATAACCACAGTACAATAATTTTCTAAACTAAGTCTTGCCCATGAGGAAAGAGTTGCATATATGTTAATAATCTAATCAGTGCAATTAAAGAATAAACTTTTGCCTCTTGGGCAAAAGTTTTCAATTTAAACAGTATAGTATTTGTACAACAATTTTCTAAACTAAGTCTTGCCCATGAGGAAAGAGTTGCATATATGTTAATAATCTAATCAATGCAATTAAGAATAACTTTTTCCTCTAGGAAAAGGGTTTTTAATTTCAACAATTTTCTAAACTAAGTTTTGCCCATGAGGCAAGAGTTGCATATATGTTAATAATCTAATCAGTGCAATTAAATAATAAATTGTTGCCTCTTGGGCAAAAGTTTCAATTTCAATAATTTTCTAAAGTCTTGCCCATGAGGCAAGAGTTGCATATATGTTAATAATCTAATCAGTGCAATTAAAGAATAAATTGTTGCCTCTTGGGCAAAAGTTTTCAATTTTAATAATTTTCTAAACTAAGTTTTTCCCATGAGGCTAGAGTTGCATATAAGTTAATAATCTAATCAGTGCAATTAAAGAATAAACTTTGGCCTGTTGGGAAAAAGTTTTCAATTTCAATAAGTTTCTAAACTAACTCTTGCCCATGAGTCAAGAGTTGCATATATGTTAATAATCTGATTAGTGCAATTAATGAATAAACTATTGCCTCTTGGGTAAAAGTTTCAATTTCAACAATTTTCTAAATTAAGTCTTGCCCATGAGGCAAGAGTTGCATATATGTTAATAATCTAATCAGTGCAATTAAAGAATAAACTTTTGCCTCTTGGATAAAAGTTTTCAATTTTAATAATTTTCTTGACTACATCTTGCCCATGAGGCAAGAGTTCCATATATGTTAATAATCTAATTAGTGCAATTAAGATTAAATTGTTGCCTCTTGGGCAAAATTTTTCAATTTCAACAATTTTCTAAAGTCTTGCCCATGAGGCAAGAGTTGCATATATGTTAATACTCTAATCAGTGCAATTAAAGAATAAACTTTTGCCTCTTGGGAAAAAGTTTTCAATTTCAAGAAAAAGGAAAAGATCCTCAAGATAAAATCTATGTCATAGAGAGGGTTGTGACTGTTTCCATGTGGATTTGTAGGTATGATAATATCTTCAAGAATTTCCTGATCTAGCTTCAGACCAATGTGCCTCTCTAGATCGGACCTGCAGAAAGTCGATGTTGATGCTACTATTGCATATTTTAACAAACTTGAAAGAAAATCCATTGGCACTGTGCTTTTCTTGGATTGTGTTGGTTGTAAGCCAGTTATTATTTCGATGATGATCCTTTGTCTTTACTACAAATCCAAATCAAAGAAAATTCCTTTAACCAACTGAAGGTCCTTGATAAACAAGCCCTGAAGAGAATTTTGGGCGTAATTTATCAAAATTCTGCTGATAATGCCTTATTTAAGACCTTTTGTTTTACTGCCAATAGAACTCTCTGAAATAAATCTAGATTTAGAACCGTGAGTGATTTTCCCCACCAGTCTGATGGTTTCTTATAATCAATGCACTGAATAGGTTTGGGTGGAAAATTATACTCTAGCTTTGACAAACCAGATGTTAGCTACTCTTTACAGGCATTGTTTGTAATTGTGTTTGTTAACTGGTTAACAAGATTGACTTCTTCAGCTACCGGTAGTAATATTTCACGGTGATGAAGAACAGATATTGAGTTTGATATGTTTGGAAATAACCGCATCCTTAAGGAATACCTCAGTATGAATTTATAGGTTTTTCTCAGAGATATCTTCTATCATTTCCATAAACCTAGCTGCACATCTGAGTAACGCCACATTTGATATGGTAATCTTAACGTTCACTCTATAACAAAACTTTGCAGCAAGTTCAAATGCATCAGATCTGCCAGGAAGACCAGTAAGATTGATTCTTGAAACCTTTGAATCCTCGCCTCTAGCAGCAGCTTTCTAATTTTTTCACTTCGCGAAACCAGAGGGAACTGCAAATAATGACAAATTAGCAACTACATTAGAAATGTATCCAAGTTATTCTTCTTTCATTTTTCTTAATTTTAACACGAAGCACATAACTTAAGTTCTGTAGTTCATTTTTTGCATCTGGCTATTGACTTTTTTTTCTCCTCAAAATAGTTGTATTGATATCGGTAGCCTACTTATAACGGCTAAAAAATCAGTCTTTTTCAAGGTACTTTAGACTATTTATTTCTTTGCACAACTTCTATTTTTCCATAAACTTGAGCATTGCAATGACGATGAAAAGTGGTAGATTAAATTACATGAGAGGAAGAAAGATTGCAAACTTCATTTTTGTACCTTGTGAAGAGCAAAATTTGCTGATCTGACTTCTATAGTAAGATCACTCGAAATATCAGATATTGACCTGCAATAGAAGATATAGTCAATGATCAAAAGTTGGAAACTTACATTTTTTTTAAATTTTTTTAGCCTAAGGTTTCATGCTCGCGCAACTTACATCTCAAAAATGCAATGCTGATGTATGGAGTCTTAAAGCTATCTAAATTCAAACAAGGAAACCTTAAATCTTCGGAGAGCATAAGTGATCCTGATTTTTCGCTTGAACATATGACTGTAATTTAGGACCAAAAATAGCATAAAAACACAATCTTGAATGGATAAAAATGTTGAAACAAAGTTAACAATACTCTGTGTATGTGCTATTTTTGGATTCAATCTAGCAAAGTGCCAAATATTTTCTGGTGTCTTTAAAATATGGTATGGATTAATCTAACAACTAATTGAAAAACTCATCTGTACTAACTAGAGGGCCCTCACAAGATACTCATGTTGGAAACTAGGAAAATAATTATTGATGTCTACACCATTCATACCACATCTTGAACAAGAAAATTGAACACATTAGACTTTAGATGTTTAAAAGATCAGCTATTTGATTTGTCATTTTCAATGATTGCAGCCTTAGAAACTGCTCATCTATAGTCATTATCTAGAGTATATGATATTAAATTTATGAACTAATAGAAACTCTACAATCTTAGGTTTTAAGGTAAGTTCCATCACAATCAGTTTCCAAAGCTAAAAGTATTATCATTTTCACTTACCCAGCACTTGAATGTGGTTTGTCATCAGTGAGGAAGTCAGGACTTTCACTAAGGGAGTTTCAAATATAAATAGGTGAACACACGAAAGAAATCAAGGGATTCAGTATCTACTATATATACATAAAAATATATTTTCCCCTTATATATATAGCGTAATTCTTTCACGAAGGCCCTTGTGATATACGACCCTGGCTCCACCCTTCTTTCATAAATGCATTTATTATTTAGATATTTTGGTGGTTCTAGTTCCATTCTAGTGCCAAATCCTACTACCATTAGAGAATTTAAACCCATTGCCCGTTGCTCTATGTTATACAAGCTAATAGCTAAGGTTCTCTCTCTTAGAATCAACAAGTTAGTGTTTCTTTAATCTCTAAAACATAGGTTGGATTCATCCGAGATGGAAAACACAGCCTTTTCCTCCAAGACCAAACCCTTGCAACTACTCAAACACAATTATAATCACAACAATAAAGTCCCTACAACATGTTCGACACAATTCCTCATCATCTTCTAATGCTAATTATACCGCTAGTTTGAAATACTTGGAACTAATTTCTTGTACCACCTTAACCTTATACGTTTGGCCTTCCCAAAATATGTTGCGATCAATGTCAACTCCCATATTAATGGCGTTTTCCTCCAAGATCAACCCCCACAACTACTCAAATACAATTATAACCACAATAACAAACTCTCCACAACCTGTTCGATGGAATTTCTCGATGATAAATATGTTACTACAATAATAGCATATCCCAAGTTCAACTTACGTTCACCTCCCCAAAAATCAAATAAATATGCTAATTATATAATGAGCTAAAATTACCATAATGCATCAATAAGCTAAAATTACCACAATGACTTTTGATGATGAATTTCATACCTGAAGAACCCTTATGGCAAAAGTCGATTCTGTAAATATTTGAAAGTCGATTCTAGAATTTGGAAGAAAGAGATTTAACGGTTTGGGAAACTTATCTTAGGGCTTTAGAGAGCCATCGCATGGGTTGATTCTGGAATTTGGAATAAAAAGACAAAGAAAGAGATTAAACAATGAATATTTTGGAGGAGGATATTTTCGTCCAAAAAATATGACTGAACAAGTTAAGGCTATTTTAATAAAGTAATTTTATTTGGGGCTAAAATTTGAAAGTCACTCTAATTTGGGTCTATTTTTTAGAATAACCCCGCTTCCACATATGTTAAAGTGAAACTTCAATTTTTCTCAATTTCCTTTTATCCCATTAGTAACAGCCATTCAAATTATATACATTATATATGTGTGCGTGCACGTAATATAAATTTTTTCTTAAAATATATGCATCCATAAGTTTTTATAAATTTAAAATTTTGCTTCCTTAAAGTATTAACTTTCGACTCAAAGTTTTTCTGAGGTGCTACATTTAACTGTGCACGTTGTGGAGTTTGAAATTGAAATATGCCCTCAATTTTAAAAAATGATCAATCTATGTCTTGGAATTGGATTATAACCAAAATAGGCATTGTGCACAAAATAAGTGCACTGTGCTTTTTTTTTTAAATGAAGTGGGGTAACAGCCGTTTAAAATGGATATTGCACTTTTTTGGTGCATGATCCATTTTTTCACATAGTGCACAAAAATAGTGCATTATTAATTAGTTTTTATGTAGTGCACTATTTTTGTGCAGTATCAATTTAATTTTATTTTTTTGTATGTTAGTGAAAAGTGCACTTTTTTAGTGCACTATTCTTTTTTTCACATAGTGCACAAAAATAGTGCACTATTAATTATTTTTTGTTATAAATGTATTTACATTATAGTGAATGTCTATCAAGAATATAGATAAGATCTATTTGGTATCTATTAGGATATTAAGTATTATTTTTTAGGGAGAAACTAGGAGTATCTCATCTCAATAGAATCCTCAAGAGAAATAAGAATTACTATCTATTCTCTCTCTGCTCTTCTTCTTTATTTTTTGTTATTTTATAACATGTTATCAGCACAAAACTATAACCAATTGAGTAATCAAGGTAAAGTCACACAATGTTTTCCGTTGGGTGCTTAACAAGCAAAGGGTATGATTTATTTTATAGTTATTAAATAATTTCTTATCTTGGTTACTTGATCCGATAAGGAGCATAGTCCATAATTATTATCTCAAGTAAGCGATACTTTCACTGTCTTTAAATCTGACATGCCAAGTTTGATTAAGGTTTTATGTTTTTTATTAAGATTAAATCTGCTTATATTCATAAATTATTTAAAGTGGTATTAAAGTCAACATATGATCTATGAGAAAAATAATTCGTGGCCTAAAAATAATTGTATAAAACTTATTATATTATATCATGCTCAAACTTCTATAAAGTCCATCATAAATCTGTCATCATTAGAAAAAATGGAAAATTACTATATTTGCTTTGTATTAGTTATGAATTGGTGAAATTCGAGTAGTTATGATAAGTTTCAATGAGCCTTGTTTTTCATGAGCAGTTAGTGTTGATTTATATTTGTAGAAGTTTTTATTGATAATGCTTTCATCATGCTCAATATATTTACACATTTTTATTACCAAGTGATAATATTTTTGAAATCATGATAGTGAGCTTTCGATTAATTTGACTTAATATAGTATTGGTTGTGGGTAAGGCAGAATTCATGTCTCATCGCATCAAAAGGGTACGACATCAGGTTAGAGCCCTGATGCACCACGATGATAAAATGATAGGTTCAAGTCTCAGGGATTTATGCCTAAGAAGCCTTTATATGGATAAGACATTGAATTTGAATCTCAATGCACCACATTGATGATATTATGATAGCTAAGGAAAAATAATGTGTATTTGATAAAAAGTCATGAAACTTGTCCATTGAATATGCTCCATTTCATGAAGTGAATGTGGTAGCAATATGTGATAAGTCCGAAAGATGACAATTTACTCCATTCTTTAAGTGAATGTGATAGCAATATATGATGTACTCTGAAAGATATGTTAAGAAAATATTTTCTACATTATACGTATGCCTCGATTTGCTCCTGAAGTAGCAGTATCATGAAAGAGGTTATAAGCTATCATAATTTGATAGGCTTAATGCACGATTATATTTTATTACTGGAGAATGAGAAACTTATTAATGCAAACGTGTATTTGATTGTGATGGTATCACAACTCACCTCCGAATAAAGGTTGAATAATTGAGAAGAGTTATTTTTAAATCTACTTTTAAAGTAGTAATCTGAAATTTATTCATGTAATAGTAAATCTAAAATTTACTAAAGTAAAATATACATGTCATGGGAGTTCACTAGAATAAAATTAATAAATTGACATGAACGATTGTGATATCACAAAGATGTGCATAGTGAGTATTAAACATATATTGAAGAACTAGAAAATTCTTCATGAACTTTTAATGTTGCTTGTTCTCATGATAAGTTGGTTGGACCAACTAATGTTGACATTTAATCCCTCAAAATCTGAAAAGTATAAAAGGTGAATATGGGCCCGTTCACCAGTCATGTAATCTATTAAGATGCATCGATATAAGATGACCACTTGTACGTTTATTGTCAACCTGCAGCTTGACATTCATAAAATTGCTTGCTCAATAAAATTGAGCTAAGAGCATAGTTTTCAGATTGTGTAATCAAGATAATTTCTCTTGATAATATCGGCGGCATTGAATGTCTTCGATAAATAGTTAAACCATTGCTAATGAGAACAAAACTTCATGAATTAGTTTAAATATGAAATATTATATACAAAAATACTTGTATGCATCAAACCAATAAGTTATAATTAATTTTCCCTTAAAGTTGGTTCTAAGTCAAGAACTACATATTGCTTATCTAATAGTTTTGATGTGCGGTATATAATTAATGAACATACCATAATGCACAAAGATAAATTCCTCAAAAAAGATGGAGGATGTATGTTAACTTTCCTAACATAATGGGGAGATTATAAGCATCTATGAAATATGTTAGGAGGTTGTCTCTTGCCTATCCATGGATTCAACAACAGTTCAAAAGGTTGCCCTATTCGGGAATCTCCGAATCTATGCTTAAAGGTAAGTTATACATAGAAGGAGAGTTTCAAGTATCTAGGGTCTATGATTCAGGGCAATTGCGAGATTGACGAGGATTTCACGCATCATATTGGGGCAGAGTTGTTGAAATAGAGGCTCGCTTCAGGAGTCTTATGTGATAAGAAGGTGCCCCTGAAGCTTAAAGGTAAGTTATACATAGTGGCAGTCCAGCTAGCTATGTTGTATGGAGCAGAATATTGGCCAGTTAAGAACTCCCACATTCAAAAGTTGAAGGTGGCAGAGATGCGAATGTTTCATTAGATGTGTGGACATTCCAGAAAAGATAGGGTGAAGAATGAATATTTGGGAGAAGATAGGAGTTTCTTTGGTGGAAGATAAGATCCGAGAAGTGAGGTTACGTTGGTTCAGATACATGATGAGGAGGGATTCGGATGCTCCAGTGCGGAGGTGTGAGACACTAGCTATGGATGGTTTTAGGCGGGGTAGTGGTAGACTGAAGAAATATTGAAAAGAGGTGATTAGGCATGATATGGAGCAGTTACAACTTACGGAGGACATGACTCTTGATAGGAAGGTATGGAGGACATAGATTACGGTAGAGGATTAGGGGGTGGGAGTGTGTCGGTAACAATAAGGAAACATTCTTTTGTATCTGTAATTTTTATTCATGGTGTTTTGTGATGTCTGTGATTTCGATTAGATAGTTTTTATTTTTATCTTGTGGTTGTAGTATTATCTTGTTGCTAGTGGTGTTAGTTTATTTTGTACTTATCTTTTGTGTTTGTTATACTGTTATCGGTTCTAAGCCAAGGGTCTACCGAAAACAGCCTCTCTACTTCACCTGAGGTAGTGGTATGGTCTGTGTACACTCTACCCTCCCCAAACCCCACTACGTGGGAATATACTAGGTATGTTGTTGTTGTTGTTGTTGTACTGCAGTTCCGATCTTGTTTATTATGTTGATATTGGGGATTTTTTAACCCGCATAAATCTCGATTTTAAATATGCAATATGTTTACATGTGGGGATACTACCATATCTTGGAGATATACAAAGCAGTCTATCATAGCCACTTCATCGAACCATGCTGAGATAATAGCTATTCATAAAGCAAACCGAGAATGTGTATGGTTAAGGTCCATGCTACATCTCATTCGAGAAAAATGTGGTTTAAAATATGACAATGTACCCATAATTTTATACAGAGATAATGCAGCATGTATAGCACATCTTAATGGAGGATTCACAAAAGGAGATAGAACGAAGCACACTTCATCAAAGTTTTTCTATACATATGAGCTACAAAAGAATAGTAATATTAACATTCAACAGATTCGTTCAAGTGGTAATGTGACTGATTTATTTATCAAATCTTTTTTAACTGCAACTTTCAAGAAGATAGTGCACAAGATCGGGATGCAAAGGCTCAAGGACGTTCTCATTAGGGGGAGTTAATACGTGTTGTACTCTTTTTTCATTACGAGGTTTTGTCCCACAGGATTTTCCTTGTATGATTTTTAATGAGGCAGCCAAAATGCATATTATTAGAGATGTAATATCTTTTTCCTACACTAAAATTTTTTTCCCACTAGATTTTTTCTAATAAGGTTTTAACAAGTCACATTATCTATCGGTTAGACATTCAAGGGAGAGTGTTATGTATTTACATTATAGTGAATGTCTATCAAGAAAATAGATAAGATTTATTTGATGTCTATTAGGATATGAAGTATCTATCTTTTAGAGAGAAAATAGGAATATTTTCCCCTATAAATAGAGGGATTTGTTCATTGTATTCTCACTCCCTCATCTCAATAGAATCCTCAAGAGAAATAAGAATTATTATTTATTTTCTCTCTACTCTTCTTCTTTATTCTTTGTTATTTTATAACATTTTTGGTGTAGTGCACTCTTTTTATGAACTATTCATTTTATTTTATTTTTTTGCACCATCTTTTTTTCTCATATAGTGTACAAAAATAGTGAACTATGAATTATTTTTTGTATAGCGCACTATTTTTATGCACTATCCATTTAATTTTACTTTTTTGGGGCATGTTATAAAAAGTGCACTTTTTTGTGAATTACTTTTTTTACATAATGCATAAAAATAGTACACTATTAATTATTTTTTGTATAGTGTACTATTTTTATACACTATAAAAGAATGTCACAATAAGGTGTCCACATAAACTAAATCAAAATAAAATAATCAATATAAAAGTTATCATAAAGAAACAATAGAGAGAATACAACTCCTAAAGGTCCTAATGTGTGTACTGTTAATGTCAAACAAGTACCAATTTAAGTATGAAAAATGATCAATCTGTGTACATTAAGGTCCTAATCTTCTACTAATTAATAATTTTAGAACCATATTCTACCTTTTAAAGTGAAAGTTATGACGAAGAAATAAATTTCAAGGCTTGACAGCAAATTGAACTCCTCTAATGTGCTCCAACTCCATTTTAATATTAATTTATATATCATTCATTGTCATTCTCTTTTCCTCCCAGAAATTGAGGAAGGCTCAAACTATGGGAAGAAATAATAATAATGAAGAGGTTTTTATTATTAGCATCTCTAATAAGAAAAAAAAAATAAGCACTACACGAAAATGAATAATGCATAAAAATAGTTCACTATATAAAAAATAATTAATAGTGCATTATTTTTATGCACTATATATATAAAAGAAAAAAAATAGTCCACAAAAAAGTGCACTTTGCATAACCTGTAAAAAAAAAAAAAGTAAAATTAAATGAATAGTAAATAAAAATAGTGCACTGTACAAAAAATAATTTATAGTGCACTAATTATATGTACTATGTGAAAAAAGATAGTGCACAAAAAATAAAATTAAATGAATAGTGCACTATATAAAAAATAATTAATAGTGCATAAAAATAGTGCACTATACAAAAACTAATTAATAGTGCACTATTTTTGTGCACTATATGAAAAAAAAATAGTGTACAAAAAAATACACTTTTCACTAACCTGTAAAAAAAAAAAAAATGAATAGTGCACTATATAAAAAATAATTAATAGTGCACTAATTTTATGCATGTGAAAAAAATGGATAGTGCACAGAAAAAGTGCACTACCCACTTTAAAAGGCCATTATCCCACTCCGTTAAAAAAAATACAGTGCACTTATTTTATACACAAAGCCTATTTTGATTACAATTCAATTCCAAGACATAGATTGGTATTTTTTAGAATTGAGGGCATATGTCGGATCCAAACACGCAGCTAAAGTTCAGCTGCCTTAAATGTGAATATTTTTTTCCTAATACAAAACATGCTGCATTATGTAAATAACTTAAGTGTCATTTGATTGGTAAATAAGTTATTTTTGTATTAGTTATTATATTTTAAGGTGGAATAAAAGTAACATTATAATTTTAGAATAATTAACTCGTTTAGTTATCTCATGTATTTTATCTCAATTAAATATAAAATAAATTTATTCTAAATTAATTTCGATTTTAGTTATCCCAAATCAGTGTCACCTGTTATAAAAGTGAATAGAAATATATATATAGACCAATGATTAATACTTAGTTGTTCGAAATTTATTAGGGCTTTTTGTTGCAATACCACTAATCCACTATTGGGATCTTCTCCTGTTAGTAAAGTATGTACTTTGCTTACAAAATTGTATGGATTTGAGCCTAGTTCTACTAATTCTTGAAAGTCTTGTGGGAATATTGTCTTATAAGCTTCCCAAAGTGCTTTAGTACTTTCTCCTAGAAATGTTTCTAAATATCTATACATAATTTCTGCATCGGGTTCTTGATTACCCTATATATGTTGTATGTAGTCTGCTACAACTACATTTTTTCATATGTCTATTACATTATTCCATACCTGAGGGTCATGAGCTGGTAAATTTCGAATTTTTCCTTTATTACCACCTTCTTGTAATCTAATGGGTTCTTCTATTGACATTCTTCTCCCTCTAGGTTTTATGTCTTGTTCTGCTTGAATGTCTGAATTTGTTCTGAATACTCTATAGCTTGGTAAATTTTTTTTTGTTACTAGTACTCTTTGCATACCGGTTGTTCTCTGGAAGGGGCTTGCAGTGCACTTTCCATAAATTCTTTTATACTTTCGTCTATACTATAAATCAATTTTGAGTCTTTACCTTTTTGTTCTTTTTTACGTGTATAACCATAATTATCTGTTCTTAATTCACATTTTATAAAATGTTCTTTCATTTCTTCAAGTTTTAAGCTCCCTAATTTACAACTTGTACATTTAAATACTCTATTGCAATTTATTTTGTATAGGGCTTCTGCTTTCATTATGGCCTTATTTACTTCAAAATCTTCTTCTAGTATTTCTATATTCATGAAATTAGTGTTCTCACATTCTTCAATCTCTTCCTCAGTTTCTTTTTTATTCGTGTATTGGTAGCCTGTGAATCTTACTGAAGCTTCTATTTTATTGTTTATATATATTAAATGATCGGTTGGTTCTAGTATTTCTTTTTTGGAAAATTTTTCTAAATTTCATTCTAGTCCTGTATAGTCTTCTGAATTTATCTTTAGGGGTTTCATTAATTTAATACCTTTATTTCCCATTAAACTTACTACATCATCTATCTTTAGATTAAATTTTATACTACTATTAGTGGCAAGTTTTCCTATAAATCCTACACATTTTAACAAATTATTATCATTATTCATTTCTTCATATCCTTTAGTCTGAATCCCTATCTTTATATATTTTTCAAATTCTACAGAGTTTATCATATAATCTGGGCTACAATAAAAAAGTCCTCCATTTGTTGACACGTCTACTTCTGTTATTCTTATTATGGATCTTCTCAAGTCCTACCATCTATTATCATATATTGTAACTAATATCTTAGTTCCTAAATTTTTTCTAGTTAGGCCTTTTAAACTTACTACTATAAGTCCCATATGCATGAGGCTCATATTTGATTTTTCAATCTGTCTTAAAGATTCTGGACTTATTAAATTTACACTAGCACTATCATTTCCAATTACGCATAATTGATCTTCCCTGTAATGTTTATATAATTTGTCATTGAAAACATTTCTTCATTGTATAAAGTCTTAGCATTTAATAATTTAATTTATTTTGTTGAAAAAGTTGTAGTATATCTTTGTCTACGTCTACTATCTCTTCTAACTATTGTCTTGAATTCATTTTGGGTCTATTTATGATTCTTGATAACATGTTTGTTGTTAATCTTTCTTGGGTAAAACTTGGTCTTGATCTACTTGGGGATGCTAATAAAAGGTCCATGGTTTTGGTTTAGTTATTTTAGCATAATCCTTGTGTCTTGAAAATTTAATTTGCAGGTAATTTGATTGGAGTTCCTATAAAGTTTGTAATAGTATTTAGTTGTGGATTATCTCCATGTAATATATGTTCTCCGTTGTTAAAATTATACTTAATAAGAGAACTGTCTTTTAAACGTCTGTATTTCTTTTTTGTTAGATCTAAATATTCTAATTTCTTTAAATTATCAGCTTTTACACTACTATTTTTTATCCTAAAGATATTTTGCTAATACAGTGGTCTCTAATGGTCTTTATTCTATAATTTCTATAGTCTGTAAAATATCTAATACTTTCTAATTTACACTTAAACAAACTTATACAGTTTACACAGTTTACTAATGTTATAAGGTCTGAGATTATAATGGCTTCTGATAATTCTATAACTTCTAATATTTCTATTTGATTTATTAATGTTTGTTCTTTTTCTTAAATTTCGTTTCTTAGTCTTATTTCTTTATATAATTGATTATATTCTCCGTATATTTGTCTCGCAAAAGGATGCGTTTTCATATATTTTTACTTAATTTTATCCTAAAGGAATATCTACTAGGTCACAGCATTTCTTTAAATAACTTATCCTTCTATTGTAATATGTTATGTCGTTTCTATGTCCATGTAAATCCCATATTATTCCACTTAAATATTCTTTAAAAAATTCTAATTGTGATATTTGTACAGTTGCTAATGAGTCTAGATAGTTACTCAAAAATATTTCTTCTACTACTTTGTCTGCCCTCTTTTTTATTTCTTGGTTTAAAAGCCAATATCTGAATCGTATATCATTAGAAAAAGGATGTCTTTTCATTTATTATTATTTCTAGACCTAAGATGCTTTATTAATTCGTACTCTAAACCGGATATTATAGTGATTAGGTTATCTAGTCTTCTCGGATCTTCTTTTGTATTATTTAGTCTTTTATATTCTAAGTATAAACTATATAAATTATTCTTTATTTCTTCTAACGATCTTGTATTTCTATGAGGTGTGTTCATTAAGCTAAATAAAAAGGATGTATGCCTCTCAAAATTTTATATACCCATAGTTTTTGGTTAATATAAGATATTTGATTTTGGACTTCTCTTAATCTATTATCTACTTCTTGTAATTTTGTCCAAATCTCTTCTCTCGGTTCTACAGAAAGCTCAAATAACTTAATACTTAACTGCCTATGTTGTAGTAAGACGTTGTATAACTTTATATATTCTTTCCTTAGAATTCTGTTAGACCAATAATATTCTGAATCTAATATTACTAAACGTTCCTAAGGCCTAGGTTTACGTTTCTCGGTTCTTGACAACACCATATATAATAAAGTCTCCTAGAATCTTAGGGCTCTGATGCCAATAATGAACAGATAGATGTAGATTTGGATAGGTAGATATAATAGATATAATATAGACGGATAATATATAATTATAACAAATATAATATATATATATATATAATAACAATATAATAAACAAATAATAGATAATAATAACAATATATATAATAGAGACAAGACGGATAGATAATAATATTAGGTAGATATATAAACAAAGCAAATAATTAATAAGCAAGTCTTAGTATATGTTATAAGCAAAGTAATATAAGCAAGTAACTAAAGCAGGTTAGTGGATATGAAAAAATAAAGCAGAGTTAATGTGGATGTGTTTTATATGATGTAAAATCCTACTCAGTACACTCTCCTTCGTTGTCCTTAGTCCGGTGTAAGTGTCCAATTCATTAAGATCAAAGTATATTTTCTCCCAAAAATAAAATATTTTGACATTTTTTGATTTTTTTTTTTAAATTTATACCTTGTTCATCTCTTTCTCTTCAGTTTTAGGTATTTTAGCAATATCTTCTTTAATCACACCCCGGGAGAATAACAACAGTGCTTTTATAATTTTTTGTGGACTTTTCAAATCCCTAGAAATTTACAGATTAATCCATCGTTGTTGCTTAAAACACTGAGAGAATAACCATATGCTGGGGGTATGTTTATAAGTAATTTACAAATTTTACAAGACTAGAAAACTGGTGGTGAACCGTCGGTGATCCAAATCTTATAATATTAAAGACACATCTACTAATAATTAAATGTGTACACATCTACTAATAATTAAATAAGTACTAATAAGTAATGAATTTTTCAAGATCAGAAAACTGGCGGTAAACTGCCAGCGATCCAAATCTTATAATATTAAAAATAGAACTGAAATAAAATATGTACTTGATTAATTCAAACATAATTTACAAACTTGGAAGAAAAATACAAAGATCTATGTAATGACTACTTACATATCTTAAGAAAGAAGTGAGGTCTCCCTTTCGGAAATCCCCTAAAAACTTAGTCTTTTTGATGTTTTATTACTCCTATTTGTTGTATACCCTTCTTAAAATTGTATAATTCTATATCCATTTCTATTAAAGTATAGTCTTTTTCTATTTCTTCTACTACTAATAAATCTTGTAATTCTTCATACATTGTTGCCTTTTTATTATCATTACATGTACAATTTTCTCCTTTATCACATTCTAGAGTAGTTTCTGATTTTAATTAATCTTTTGAGTTTTCGATTCTTTCTTCTGTCTTATTTTCAAGGAAACGATATTTAGTTAGCAGGGGTTGTGTTTGTATGATAAGTGAGTGATATTAGTAGCAAATATTACTCAATTTTTTTGTTACAAGACATTCGCCATTATTTTGCATCATAAAATCTAATCCTAGCACAAAGTCTGCCTTTATGTTTAAGCCTCTAACTAGTATTGCATTGAGTATATACGATGGTTGGTAGAATTTTTCACAAGTATTAATAAAACTTATCTTTGCTTTTGGTATATAGTCTGTATAGGTATTATATGTTCCATCCATTTGCATGGATTCTTGAGGTTTTGATAATTTTTTAATTTGTTTTGCTGGTAAAATTCTACTATTTAAAATGCTCTTTGTACATCCTGAATCAACTATAGCTAAAGTCTCAAACTTATAGTCTTGAATTTTTATTCTTGCTAAAACCTTGACTGTACTAATTTTCTTTTCTTCATTACATATCGTTCCTTCAAATGATAAATTCATTGATTTTTTAACTTTATTTTCAACCAATGTATTTAATAATTCTACCTCTACTAAATCTTCCTCTCTAATCATATCTTTACTGTACACTCTTATCTCGAATTTTCTTAGTCTTTCTTCTAATTCTAATATTCTATCTTCTGTTGTTCTGGTTATTGGTTCCTTGTTGTAAAATTTATTTAAATTACAGGTTGATTTTGGAGTTCTAAGATTTCTGATGCTTCCTCTATACATTTTATGCATCCTGGCGCCCATCGTGGGGCACGAACCCACGACCACAAGGTTAAGAGACTTTGACCATTTTTATTCGATCTCTCTCCCTAGAACCCCTGGTAATTTATTAAATAATCTAGCTCCAAAAGGAGAAAATTGTACATGTAATGATAATAAAAAGGCAACAATGTATGAAGAATTATAAGATTTATTAGTAAAAGAAGAAAGAGAGGGGTTGTCTAGTCTTTTACAGAATTCATTACCTCTATCGATGTCTAAAATACTCCCTGTGTCTTTGTAACGCCCCAAGAACCTATCCCGAGACATCACATGGTGCTCAAGGCCACACGTGGCTTCAAGCTAACCCTCTAAGCCTATCATCACTTTTAGAACTCATTATAGCGCAAATCATGCTAAGATAAAGAGGAATAACCATGTCATGAACATACTGAAATCTCTGTACACGCTGGTACACTGGTCTGAGAAAGCCTCTACTACAAGGGACTGAGGAGCCATTGGGACAGATCCCCAACTGACTCGTACTGAACTGAAAGTAAAAAACCATCTATTAATAAGACAAAATTGAAGACACAGGTCCTCGAACCATGAGGACTCACCAACCGCAAAAATGTAGATGAAGGTACTTAAAGATCATTGTCGCTGCTGAGACTGAGCACCTGAACCTACATCATGAGGAAATGTAGAATACAAAAGAGTATGGGAGTCAATACTTGGGAATGTACTGAGGATGTGGGGGCGGATGCAACATTTTAAATAACATCATAAATGTGTAAGAAAATCATGCATGCTGACCAATAATAACTCTCTTCACTTGAATTATCTAAAACATCATTTTCGTAAGTCATCAGTAATAACATATGCTTCATAAATCTCATAAATCATTTAACTTAACTCAAACTCTTTGACTCATGACTTAGAGTGACTCGGTAACTCATGGTACTTAGATCATTATGGACGTGGGAGTTTCTTATAACTGACATAACTACACCATATGAGCCATATGGAGTCTAACATTTTGCCCTCCTAAGGAGAGAACCCCACATTGGTGGGGGTGTCGTATTCTTTCCAAGGAGTACAACCTCAATCTCGTTATCACAATCTCATACTCGGCCTTTGGCCCATAATTATCAATATTAATCCTACGGTGGCACGTAGTTTCAAGGAAATACCATATTTCCCACTCGGTGCTAAATACTCCTCCCAGACTCAGCTCAGAACGCGTTAGGAAATACACCTTAATTAATATCAACTCATGGATCTATTATAAAGACCAAAACATAAATATATATCTCATCTATAAATCATAAACATCTTGTGGATTCCTAACTCGACTCAACTCAACACAATCTTTCTCAACATCAAGTACATTTGCTTATCGAATTATTTCGAATATCAATAGTTTTAAGGAAACATCTTAGGACTCATTCTTGACTTTCAATCTCAAATATTGATATATATTCAGTAGTCAAATTTCTCATAGAAACGCTTAAATCATGACACCAATCTCAAATCATTCGAAAATATCAATTCATAATAACAATATTCAACTCATGGCACAAATTCTCAATTTAAGAAATATGATGGTAAATAAATCATAATATAAAATTTAATCAACTCAAATCTCATAAATCATCAATGAAGTAATTTGGTTGTAACCCTCTTGTAAAAAAAATCATGTAAATCAATAATAGAGAGTAAATCTTTAGGCACAAGAACAAAAGGAGTGTTCTTGTTCAAACCCCAAATACCTTGGATTTTGATTTTGGAGATGTAGAAACTTGTTTGGAACTTTTTTCTTACACTTTTAGACCAAGATTCTTGATGCCCTTGATTTGGGGAACTTAATTCTTGAACAACTTGGAGAAATCCATGGAAGATCCTTGAATTTCTTGGAAGAAGATTTGATTTTTTTATTTTTGGGGGTTTTGGAAGAAACCCTAGTTTTCTAGAGAGTTCTTAGAAGGGAAAGGAGAAGAAATAAGGATTTTTTTCATGTTCTTGGATATATATAAAACCAAAATGGGGGGGGGGGGGGGGGGTAATACCCAAAATGCCCTTTTAAAAGTTGAAAATCATTGATCGAGGCCTGTGACGGTCGATCTAACGGTCAAATGATGGTCCACTAAGTCGTCCGTCACTCGAGTACGAAAACTGGGACGATCTGCCTCAGAGTGACGATCAAAGTGATGGTCAGTCAGGAATCTGACGGTCCATCAGATAGTCCGTCACTCAGGGGCCAAAAATGGAACATTCTGCCTCTACCTGGCATACCCATTGATAGTCCGTCAAATTTTTTACGGTCCACCAACTTAGACATCGCACGATGGCCTAAAAAAGGAGTCACTGCCTTGGCTTGACGGGGCACTTCACGGTCCATCAGGGACCTGACGGTCTGCCAGGTCGACCGTCAAACCTAGGCGATCCAATAACGTTTAGTAAAACGGCCATAACTCCCTCGTCCGATGTCGGATTTTGATGAAATTGATATCGATAGAAAGCTTATTCAATGATCTACATGAAAAAAAATAGAAATTAGAGAAATACTACATGATATAAATATCGATCACTTTGAAAGCCATATATATCCACTCAAAAGATGGATTTAGGCTTAAGAAACGATCGGGGTATTACAATATCTCCCCCTTGGACACATTCGTCCTCGAATGTTGCCAAATAGGCCAAGAAAAAAAGAAAATAAGGACGCCCAGCTGGAATAACTCACATTAAAGGGCTCACTATACTCTTAACTTTTGAGTACTTCACCAAATGCACGAATCATAGAGGGAATAACCGTATAGCTGAATACATTAGATTAAGAGGAAACTAAATTAGGGGAATAGTACTTTCAGCTTAATTTGGACTCGCGGAGAAAATATGAGGGTAACTAGCTCGCACATCTGCTTCTGCTTCCCAAGTAGCACCCTCGACTAATTGATTTCGCCACAGAACTTTAACCAAGGGAACTTCCTTGTTCCTCAGTCTACAGACTTTATAATCTAGGATTTCAACCGACATTTCACCATACGAAAGGCTATCCTAAACATCACAACCTTCCGACGGATCAACAACAATAGAGTCTCCAACGTGCTTCTTGAGCATAGAAACATGAAACACAGAATGGATAGCTGACAATTCTGTAGGAAACTTAACCTCATAAGCTGCTTTCCCAACATGATTCAAAACTCTATAAGGGCCAACGTATCGGGGACTAAGCTTCCCTTTCTTTCCAAATCTTTTCACCCCTTTCATGGGGGGAATTTTCAAGTACACCATATCACCAACTTCAAACTCAAGAGCTCTTCTTCTCACATCTGCATAAGACTTCTGACGACTCTGGGTTGTCTTCAACCTCTCCCGAATCAACTTAACATTCTCCATAGACTCAAATATAGTATCAGGTCCAATCACAGTAGCTTCACCCACTTCGAACAAACCTATAGTCTATCTACATCTTCTCTCATACGAATCTTCAAATGGATCCATTCCAATGCTAGCATGAAAACTATTGTTGTAAACAAATTCAATCAACGGCAAATGTCCATCCCAACTTTCTTTGAAATCAAGAACATAAGCCCTCAACATATCCTCCAAAGTCTGGATAGTACGCTCAGCCTGACCATCTGTCTGCAGATGAAAAGCAGATGTAAGATGAACTTGGGTGCCGAGATCCTTCTGAAAGGCTCTCCAAAACTGAGAAGTAAATTGAGTACCTCTATCGGAGATGATAGACAACAGAACTCCATGCAACCTTACTAACTCTTGAATGTATAGCTTAGCATAGTCCTCAGTGATGAAAGATGTATGTACTAGTAGGAAATGTGCTGACTTAGTCAACCTGTCAACAACGACCTAAATAGAATCATGATAACGACTAGAGAGAGGTAAACTGGTCACGAAATCCATATTCACCACTTCCCACTTCCAAGTAGGAATGTTAAATTCTTGTATTACACCACCGGGTTTCTGGTGCTCTATCTTTACCTGCTGGCAAGTTGCACACTTCTCTACGAACTTTGCTATATCCTTTTTCATACCATTCCACCAATAAATTTCTTACAAATCGCGGTATATCTTGGTAGCACCAGGATGAATAGAATACCGCGCGCTATGTGCCTCAATCATAATTCTCTGCCTCAGATCATCAACATCAGGCACACACAATCTATTTTGAAATCTCAGTACACCATCTCCCCCTTAGGAGAAAACCTCTATCTTTTGGTCTTTGATGAACGCTTTTAATTCAGCTAAATGAGAATCCATATCTTGCTTCTCCTTCACTTCCAAAACTAGGGAAGATTCGAAACTACTCTGAATCCAAATATTACCCTCAGCTGAGTCGAGCAATCTAACACCCAACCTAGCTAAACGGTGTACTTCATGAGCTAACTCTTTCTTATCTTCCTCTACATGTGCTACACTACCCATAGACGATCTGCTAAGGGTTGTCACTACATTGTCCTTACCTGGGTGATACAATACACTCATATCATAGTCCTTCAGCAATTCTAACCATCGCCTCTGCCAAAGATTCAACTTTCTCTGAGTAAACATATACTGCAAACTCTTATGATCCGTAAAGATATCAATATAAACACCGTACAAGTAGTGCCTCTAAATTTTTAGGCAAAAACCACCGTATCTAACTCGAGGTCATGGTTCGGGTAATTCTTCTCATAAGGTTTCAACTGTCGGGAGGCATAGGCTATAAACTTACCCTTCTGCATTAACACACAACCCAAACCAATTCTGAAAGCATCACAATATACCACAAAATCATCTACACCATTAGGCAGGGTCATCACAAGCGCTGAAGTGAGTCAAGTATTCAACTCCTGAAAACTCTTCTCGCAAGAATATGACCACTGGAATTTAACCTTTTTTTGGGTCAACCGGGACAAAGAAACAGCAATGGAAGAGAAACCTTCGACAAAACAATGGTAGTAGCCAGCTAGGCCCAAGAAACTCCTAATATCAGATGGGGAAATAGGTCTAGGCTCTTTTGAGGATCAACTCGAATACCTTCAAAAGAGACAATATGAACCAAAAAGGCAACTGACCGAAGCCAAAATTCATACTTGCTAAATTTGGCAAACAACTGTTGATCTCTAAGGGTTTGCAAGACAATTTAGAGATGATTTGTATGGTCGTTTTCACTTTGGGAGTATACAAGAATATCATCTATAAACATAATAACAAACATATCCAGGTAATTTCTAAACACCCGATTCATGAGGTCCATAAAATCTGCTAAAGCATTAGTTAACCCAAAGGACATAACCAGGAACTCAAAATGACCATAACGTGTGCGGAAAGCTGTCTTTGGAATATCACACTCTTTGACTTTAAGTTGGTAATAACTGGATCTCAAATCTATTTTCGAAAACATAACTGGCACCTTGCAGCTGATCAAACAGGTCATCAATTCGAGGGAGAGGGTATTTGTTCTTGACTGTGACCTTGTTGAGCTGACGATAGTCAATGCACATGCGCAATGAACCATCTTTCTTTTGCGCAAATAGAATGGGTGCACCCCAGGGAGACACACTGGGCCTTATAAAACCCTTATCAAGAAGATCTTTGAGTTGCTTTTTCAACTCTTTAAGTTCTGCGAGGGCCATACGATATAGAGGAATAGAAATAGGCTGTGTATCAGGGAGAAGATCAATTTTGAATTCTATCTCTCTATCTAGAGGTACCCCTGGGAGATCTTCCAGGAAAACATCAGGAAACTCATTGACAACACTAAGAGACTGAATAGTTGGAGTCTCAGACTTAGTGTCCTTAACTTGGAATAAATGATGGATACAACCCTTGGATATCAATTTTCTAGCTTTAAGATAGGATATGAAATGACTTTTAAGAGATACAAAATTTTTGGACCACTTAAAGATTGGATCATTGGGAAACTGAAACTTGACTATCCGGGTACGACAGTCTATAGACGCATAACAAAACTGAAGCCAATCCATACCCAGAATAATATCAAAATCAACCATGTCTAGCGCAATCAAATCTACAAACATGAATCTATTAAGAACATTGATAGAACACTTCTTATATACTTGCTCAGCAACAACAGATTCACCCACTGGTGTAGAGACTAGAAAAGGCTCAGAAATCTTTGCAGCACTAATTTTAAAATTCACAGCCACTAATGGAGTCACATAAGAAAAACTTGACCCAGGGTCCATCAACACATACACGTCAAAATGAAATACATGAAGCATACCAGTAATAATATCTGGTGAATCCTCCTGCTCCTGGCAGGGTGGTATAGTATAAAAGCAATTCTGGCACTGACCACCTACAGTACCAGACAAGGCACCCTGAGAAAAAGTAGGACGAACTACAGGGGATAGAGCACTAATACTCTAACACTGAGGACAAACATCGCGACTTCTCTATCTAGCATATAGGTGATATCTGAACTTGTGGCCCAACTTACCGCAACCAAAACAACCCCTATGACCGACTAAGTACTCACCGTGATAGTCTCTACCGCACTTTGAACATGGGAAAGGACGAGGTCTGTTACTTACACTATCCTGGGACCTGGACATAGTAGGCCTCTTACCCTGCTCTGGCCTAATTCTAAATGCTGGAGTACTGGCTGATAAAGGTGATGGCACAAGAGAAAAGCTCTGGAACTAAGGGCAGATCCCTCCAGAAAATCTAGTCTGACTATATCCCTGCTGCTCTGATCTAACTCTCTTATTCCCTCTCACTCTCTCTCTCTTCTTCAACTTGTCTGCTTTAATCTACTGACCATGAATCATTAGTCTTGAAAGGTCCATGTTCCTATTAAGCATAAAGGATCTACACTCTTTCATAACATAACAAGATACTCCAGACAAGAACTTACGCAAACTAGTCCGAGAATTAGTTATCATACCAGGAGCATATTTAGATAACTGGGTAAACTTATGGCAATACTCCTTAACTATCATGGGGCCCTGTCTCAAGTTTATAAATTCTTCTAATTTTGCTTCTCTCAGCTCTGAGGGAAAGAATCTGTCTAAGAGGGCGTCCTAGAATAATTGCCAAGTCACAGGAGCACCATTCTCCCCTCTACTTTTCCTCCACATCTCCACCCAATCATAAGTAATATCTTTCATTCGATAGGCAGCTAATTCAACACTCTCCTACTCAGTCACGTGCATAATCTGAGTGATCTTTCTCACTTCATATAAATAAATTTATGGGTCTTCACCTACTTTTAACCCAAAGAACTCAGGTGGATTCATTTGCATAAAGTCACGAACCCGATCTATAGCAGAATTATTCAATTGCGGAGGTGGAACAGTAGCCTGGGTGTTGGCTTGGGCGTTGGCGGTGACCGCCTAGGCTAACACTTGGAAAGCTGCCCAAAATTCAGTATGGACACCATCTCACCTAAAGGATCAATGGGTTGAGGTCGTTCGTTGTTTATGTGAGCTCTATGAGGAGGCATTTTCTATCATAAGAGAGCACAAATTAATAGAAAAGAGAAATAGTCATAGGCATGATAGAGTCTTGAAAGAAAGAAACAACTTTTCCTAATACGTCTCATAGCATCTTGCTCATAGATGTGGGGAGCTACACATCGATGATCAAGACTCGACGTAACACAGCTTGTCAGACTCCCTAGGACTCCTTGAACCTTAGACGCTTGGATATCAAGCTTGTAATGCCCCAAGAACCTATCCCGAGATGTCACATGGTGCTCAAGGCCATACGTGGCTTCAAGCTAACCCTCTAAGCCTGTCATCACTTTCAGAACTCATTATAGTGCAAATAATACTAAGATAAAGAGGAATAACCATGTCATGAACATACTAAAATCTTTGTACATGCTGGTACACTAGTCTAACAAAGCCTCTACTACATAAGACTGAGGAGCCATTGGGACAGATCCGCAACTGACTTGTACTGAACTGAAAGTAAGCAACCATCTATTAAAAAGACAAAATCTGAGATACAGGTCCTCGAACCATGAGGACTCTAGATGAAGGTACTCAAGATCACTGTCGCTGCTAAGACTGAGCACCTGAACCTATATCATGAGGAAATATAGAATACAAAAGAGTATGGGAGTTAGTACTTGGGAATGTACTGAGTATGTGGGGGTGGATGCAACATTTTAAATAATATCATAAATGTATAAAAAAGTCATGCATGCTGATAATAATAGCTCTCTTTGCTTGAATTATCTAAAACATCATTTCCATAAGTCATCAATAATAAAATATGTTTCATAAATCTCATAAATCATTTAACTCAACTCAAACTCTTTGACTCATGACTTAGAGTGACTCGGTAACTCATGGTACTTAGATCATTATGGACGTGGGAGTTTCTTATAACCAACATAACTATACCATGTGAGCCGCATGGATTCCAACGTTTTGCCCTCCTAAGAAGAGAACCCCATATTGGCGGGGGTGTCGTATTCTTTCCAAGAAGTACAACCTCAATCTCGTTATCACAATCTCATACTCGGACTTTGGCCCACAATTATCAATATCAATCCTACGGTGGAATGTAGCTTCAGGGAAATATCATATTTCCCACTCGGTGCTAAATATTCTTTCCAGACTCAGCTCATAACGTGTTAGGAAATCCACCTTAATCAATATCAACTCATGGGTCTATTATAAAGACCAAAACATAAATATACATCTCATCTATAAATCATAAACATCTTGTGGATTCCTAACTCGACTCAACTCAACACAATCTTTCTCAACATCAAGTACATTTGCTTGTCGAATCATTTCGAATAACAATAGCTTCAAGAAAACATCTTAGGACTCATTCTTGACTTTCAATCTCAAATATTGATATATATTCAATAGTCAAATTTCTCATAGAAATGCATAAATCATGACACCAATCTCAAATCATTCGAAAATCATCAATTCATAATAACAATATTCAAATCATGGCACAAATTCTCAATTTAAGAAATATGATGGTAAATAAATCATAATATCAAATTTAATCAACTCAAATCTCATAAATCATCAATGAAGTAATTTTTGTTGTAACCCTCTTGTAAAAAAAAATCATGTAAATAAATAATAGAGAGTAAATCTTTAGGCACAAGAACGAAAGGAGAGTTCTTGTTCTAACCCCAAATACCTTGGATTTTGATTTTGGAGATGTAGAAACTTGTTTGGAACTTTTTTCTCACACTTTTAGACCAAGATTCTTGATGTCCTTGACTTGGGGAACTTAATTCTTGAACAACTTGGAGAAATCTATGTAAGATCCTTGAATTTCTTGGAAGAAGATTTGATTTTGGGGGGGGGGGAGTTTTGGATAAAACCTTAGTTTTCTAGAGAGTTCTTGGAAGGGAAGGAGAAGAAATGAGGTTTTTTTCATGTGCTTGGATATATATAAAACCAAAATAGGGGGAATTACCCAAAATGCACTTTTAAAAGTTGAAAATCGCTAATCGGGGCCTGTGACGGTCTATCAGACGGTCCGTCAGAGGAACTAACAGTCCGTCAGATGAACTGACGGTCCACCAAGTCGTCCATCACTCAAGTGCCAAAACTAGGATGTTCTGCCTCGGAGTGACGGTTGAAGTGATGGTCATTCATGAATTTGATGGTCCACCAGATCGTCCGTCACTCGGGGGCCAAAAATGGAACATTCTGCCTCGACCTGACGGACCCATTAACGGTCCGTCAACTTTTTTACGGTCCACCAACTTGGCCGTTGTACGATGGCCTAAAAAAGGAGTCACTGCCTTATATTGACGGGGCACTTGACGGTCCACCAGGGACCTGACAGTCCGCCAGGTCGACCGTCAAACCTGGGCGATCCGATAACGTTTAGTAAAACGGCAATAACTCCCTCATTCAATGTCGGATTTTGATTAAATTGGTATCGATGAAAATCTTATTCAATGCTCTACATGACAAAAAAGTAGAAACTAGATAAATACTACACGATATAGACATCAATCACTTTGGAAGCCATACATATCCACTCAAAAGATGGATTTAGGCTTAAGAAACTATTGGGGTATTACAGTCTTTCCCTTAAGAACAACATAAAATTTAAATCTGTTAGTGCTATTTTTCTCAGTAAAATAATAACTTAGAGCATTCAGGACTGAACTAAAGTATCTAATGTCTTTTGGTGTCTTATTGTAGGAGATCCATAAATTATTGATCAGGCAAATCTGTTGTCTGTCCACCCTTACATCTGGTTTCAATTTGAAAGCCAGATTGGATGGCTCATAAATGGTGAGATTATGAGGTTCGAAGATCAGTCTTTCTAATTTCAGATGCTCCAACATTGTTAGTAGCCTGTAACGAGTGTTGCTTAGTAATTTGTTTAACTAGTCTTGAGAGGATGAGGCTTCCGCATTTCCTTTGTCTTTGCCTGTATACATATTGAAATAAAAATTATTAGTTGTCTTTGTTTATTAGTCTACTTAGCTGATCTACTAGGTTATTATCTTTACCTTTCACATATTCTAAAACAATATTATAAATTGAAGTAGCTTCTAGGAAATTTAACCACCTCCTTTTACTAGTATTTTTCTCTTTTATTTTCTGATAGAATTTTACTATAGCCTCGCAGTCTATTCTTACTAATATTTCTGGCTTATTTAATATATAAAGTTTAAAACTATTCAAACCATAAATTACTGCAAGTGTCTCCTCATCTATGTTATTTAATTTACCCTTTTATTTATATTTTCCACTTGAATAAGCACATATTTTTTTATCCTTTTTGTCACTATATTTGTTAGGCTTTGCTTTTAATACTACTCCCCATCCTTGAAGGCTTTCGTCTGTCTCAACTATTAAATAATCCATTTCTAACGGTAACATTAAGCCTGGGATGTCTTGTATCATGCTTTTAAGTTGTTGGACTAATTTTATGTCTTCAGTATTAAAGGATTTTTGTCCTGTTGATCCTGTTTTAGCATATAACGGTCTTGCTACTTTACCTAAGTGTTTAATAAAAGTTCTAGCATAATTTAAAAGTCCTAAAAAATTTTGTAAATCTTTAGTCTTGTCTAATCTATCTGGCATTTCTAAGACATTTTTAGCTATGTGGGGGTTGTAATTTTATTCTACCATCTCCAATAACTACTCCTAAAAAATTAATACTATTTTTACATAATTTTATTTTCTTTCTACTTATTATTATTCCATTATCAACAAATAATTTTAAAACTTGTTGTAAATGTCCTAAATGTTCTCTCATATTATTACTAAAAACTTGAATATCATCTACATAAACTAATACAAATTTTATAGTATCCAAAAATACTATCCATTTTTCTTTGAAAAATTGGAGTCGTGGACTTATTAAATTTACACTAGTATTGTCATTTTCAACTACGCATAATTGCTCTTTGCTATAATGTTTATACAATTGTACCATTGAAAATATTCCTTTATTGTATAAAGTCTTAGTACTTAATAATTTTAATTTTTTTTATTGAAAAAGTTGTATATCTTTATCTACGTCTACTATCTCTTCTAACTATTGTCTTGAATTCATCTTGGGTCTATTTATGATTCTTGATAACATGTTTGTTGTTAATATTTCTTGGGTAAAACTTGGTCTTGATTTACTTGGGGATGCTGAAAAAAGGTCCATGGTTTTGGTTTAGTTATTTTAGCTTCTTCTAATTCTTTTTGAGGGGTTATTTCTATCTTTTTTGGTTGCTCTATTAATTTGTCTATAGTTTTATCTTGACTGTCTCTTTGTTTTTCTTCTTTTAAGTTTTTATTAAGTTCTAATAGTAATAAAATTATTATATTATTTTGTTTTATGATTAAAGAGTCTATTTTTTCTTGGAGTTGATGATCTGATAATTCTTCGAAATTTGGTTGAATTTGTGCAGCCTTTTGTAATATTGCTAGAAAAAGTTTATCTTGTAGTATATCATTCACTATGTAATATTGTATTACCCCTTCACCATGTAATATTGTATTACCCCTTCTCTCTTAGACCATATGAGTAAGTCTTCATTTTGAACTTTCACAACAGACTCAGTCAATTTATGAGACTCAAAAAATTTAAAAGAATTCTCCAACTTCTTAAAAAATAGAAAAATCCACTTTATCAGGTAAAGATACAGCTAGTCCAGCTCAAACGGTAGCTGGTAAAGACTTATCAAATCCGTTAATGGGTGCGCATTCCCCCAATGAATGTAGAAAGACCTACTGTATTGGGTAATGATACAACTAGTCCAGCTCAAATGGTGGCTGGTAAATACTCATCAAATCCGTTGACGGCTGACACTTTGCCAAAAAGTGTAGGGAGAATACTCCCAGCCAGTTTCAAGAACACAGGTACTCAGACCACAGACGAAAGGAGTCCTTATCAGACTAAGAAAGTTTTCTTCTTGAGAAAAAAGAAAAATGAAAAAATAAATATAGAAAAAATGATAGTAGACTCTATAAAAAAAATTGCTAGCAGAACAACTGCCCAAAGAAATAGAAATGAATCCAGAACCGCTAAAGCCAAGACCCAGAATTTCCTTGATTCCAAGAGAAGAGACAAGATTATCTAGAACAGGAACAAGACTTGGACTATCAGATGGATACAGTGACGAGTATGAACGAGACTACAACTCAACCATGGATCAATTTGCACAAGACCCAAATATCGATAAAGATTTAGGAATAGAGTTTGATTCCGAAGCATTACACATTCTAGATACATAAGCAATGGCAATATCCATGAAAGAAAAAATTACTGATGTATGCAATAGTAGATAAATAAATAGACGGATAAAATAAAGAGATAGTCATGTGATCGTAGGCCCCACCCAAGTTGTCAAAAGTCTTGCTAAAGTCTTCTAAAATATAAATGGATTTGAAATTCATAAAGTGTATTTTAAGTCCACAAATACCTATAAATAACCCCCTTTGGAAGACTAAATCAAATATAAGCCTCATGCATATGGGACTCATCGTAGTAGGTTTAAAAGGCCTAACTCAGAAAAATTTAGGAACTAAGGTATTAGTTACAATATATGATAATAGATGGTCGGATTTGAGAAGATCCATAATAGAAATAACAGAAGTAGACATGTCAACAAATGGAGGACTTTTTTATTGTAGTCCAGATTATATGATAAACTCTATAGAATTTGGAAAATATATAAAGATAGGAATTAAGACTAAATTATATGAAGAAATGAATAATGGTAATAATTTACTAATATGTGTAGGATTTATAGGAAAACTTGCCACTAATAGTAGTATAAAATTTAATCTAAAGATAGATGATGCAGTAAGTTTAATGGGAAATAAAGCACTGATTACTGTTTAATCCTTTTCCTTCCTCAAATTCATGTTCACATTCATCTATCAAATTTACTAAATCATAATAGTCTAAGTTTGTCTTTTATAATCCTATTTCATTTATAAATTCCTCTTCTCCAGGATCTGAAGAATCGGATTTATTTATTTCTTCTTCAAAGACCTCCATACTTCTAATAGAGTATTTACTTTTATTATCTGACATATATCCGTCTACATTTATTAAATTTTCATTTACATCTTCTATTAATTGTGCATTCCTAGATCTATTATTGATTCTTTTTGGACAAGTATTTGCTAAGTCCTCTATGCTACCGCAGGTAAAACATTCTAATTTACTTTTGTAGGTTCTACTGGTATTATATTTTCTTACATGTTTATTCTTATCTAGGTATGGCTTCTTTGCAGTTGATCTTCTTATATAATATTTCTTCTTAGGGCAATAGTCTTTTTTATATGCCTTTCTATATTTCTTCTTCTTATAATCGTGGTCATAATATTGTGTAGTATATATGTTTTTACAAAAATCTATATTTCTTTTTAATTGTTTTTGTATCTGTATATTTGTATATTTTTCTTGTAATACATCCATTACATGTTGTATTCTTTGTCCTATTGACCATGGGTTGTTTGGGTTTTGTATTACCCCTTCTCTCTTGGACCATCTATTAAATCTACCTATCCATATTATATATATCTATTTATTATTATATTCTATCTATCAGTTTATTATATCTACCTGTACATATCTACATCTATCTGTTTATTATTGGTATCAAAGCCCTAAGATTCTAGGAGACTTTATTATATATGGTGTTGTCAAGAACCAAAAAATGTAAACCTAGGCCTTACGAACGTTTAGTAATATTAGATTCAAAATATTATTGGTCTAATAGAATTCTAAGAAAAGAATATATAAAGTTATATAACGTCTTACTACAACATAGGCAGTTAAGTATTAAGTTTTGAGCTTTTTTTAGAATTATATATATATATATATATATATATATGTAACACCCCGAATCTAGTACCCAGAATATTACACGGTGCTCATGATCTCGAAGGACCACAAGCTAACTCATGACTGATATTTGTACCTGTATACTACATAAAAGACTATATAATACAGCAACATAAACTAAAAGGCCATAAGGCTCAATACTAGTACATAACTGAAATATGGTATATCAATACCAAATTAACTGAAATAACTGTCTGACATGCTATAGTATGAAAGACTCTAAACTGTCTGAAAAAAAGTAGATGGGATATGTCCCCAGCTAACTCCGACTACTGAAATAAACTAAAAACTAAAATATTAATATAATCATCATGTCCTCGAAGGATGAGGACTCACAGCTGACTCTGACTGCTGAACCTGGATGTTACTGATGCTCTGGAGCTTGTGCTTCTAAACCTATGGTATAAGAAATCATAGAACAAATGCATCAATATTTTGAATGTACTGGTATGCAAGTGAGGTAGGCTGAATGTAAATGGTTCATATGCATGAACAATACTAACTGACTGACTAACATGAACGTGAAAATACATCCATGACTACGTAATTGTAACTGAGATCATGATAGGACTGAATACTGAGTTCTAAATATCGAGTTTACTGATATTGAAATCTGAGTCACTGATGAGTGAGAAAGAGTAATACATATTACTGAATACTGAGGGACTGATACTATGTTACAGATACATGAATAACTGTGTCTAACAATTCTGATTATGAAGAACTGGTCTAGTTGACTATAACAGACAGTACTGAAGCTGAATATTGATAACATGAGTTTTGATAACTGACATAACTAATAATATAAGTGACTGTATCAAACAGTCTTGAATCTAATGGAACTAGCTGAGTTCCGTACTATATTTGAGTAACTGAATCTGAGATCAGTCCTATCTAGTGGGCGATCTCTAAATTTGATGATACTGATACTGATTGACCATAGTTGAGATCAACCCTATCTAGTGGGTGATCCCGGAGTCTATTTATAATGATAAGGATTGACTGTATCTGACAGTCCTAAATCTATACTACTGAGTTGAATTGACTGTATCTGACAGTCCTGCTACTGTAACTGAAACTGTGGGATGTATTCATCTAACAGACATATCCCACACTATGCTAACTAGGGTCCAACCTGTAACCCCAGTTGGAAGAGTATCAGTACCGCATCACTGGTAAAGACAACTATTATGGATTCAGTCCTAATCTAGTAGGTGACCACTGGGATCAGTCCTATACATTTGAATATGCTAACGGATGAGCCCTGAGTATGTCAGTCTTATATAATGGGTTACATCTCGTACCTATGTTGCCTACATAGTTTTAAAACTTAGGGATTGATTCTAGGGATTTCAGTCCTATCTAGTGGGTGAGTCCCTGTCTCTAGGCTTGCTCGGTGCTGAATCCTACTTCCATCTAAAAGACTCTGAATTGATTAACTGAGTTAAACTGATTAATTGAACTGAACTGATACTAGTGGTATTATCTAGTAGAGCTAAACTGAATTTACTAAATTCCATTGACTGACGAAATGTACTGAGTTCTGAGGACTGACTAAGAATATTGTATTTACTGAGATTAACTGGGAATACTGAGGTTACTGAGATTACTGAGTACTGATATCACTAAAATTACTGAACTACTGAGATTACTTAGATTTCTAGGTTTTCCTGAGTCACATGAATGACTGAGTTCTATGGATCATGGCTTGACTTAGAGTATCGTGAAAACATGACATAGCTCTAGGCACACAGCTAATATTTTAGGTACAAGTACCCCCAGGACTCGATGGAAAGAAAATGACATAGCATGACTTACTTGAATACATGACTGATATCATAATCCATAATTCATATACTGAAGCACTTCATCAAATATATGATATGCATAAACCTGTACATAATTAGGGATTTCATGATATAATACTAGTTGGGCACTTTTCCTTCATATAGGCATTTAATCAAACATATGGTAGATATGGTACATATAAAAATCATTATACAACAATTAAACATCACAATTCAACTCTAATTTCATCATCCTATGGTTTAATCATAGGCTCACATGAATATACATCTATACAAATCAATTCCACATAGCATTGATCACCCAACATGGATTTGAATTCAATTGATCATTCTCAACATAAACAAAACAAACCCGACATGAAATTCATAAAGAAATCCATAAAATTGAACTTAGAAAAGAGATTCTTAGGCTTTATGGACAAAAAGAGTCCATGAATAAACACTATGCATACCTCAAAAGCTTGAATCTTGAAAGAGGTTAACTTTTCTTGAAGGTTCTTGAATGGTGACTCTTTGATTCTTGAGTTTTATTGGAGAAGGGTTTGAAAAAAAATCCTAATTTTGATGTTATGGATGAATGAGGAGTTATGTTCTTTGATTTGACATGATTGGGTGTTAAATAGGGTAGAAAAAGACCTAGAAATCCCATTAAAATGGTGTTTCAGTGTTGTTTCGGACAAAATTGACGGTCTGAGTGATGGTCCATCACTCCAACCATCATTTTTGGGCCAAAAATGGCCTTAATGCTTCAGTTCAGCTAAAACAATGGTCCATCGTTGACTTGACGGTACGTCAGCTTGCCCATCGCTCCAGAACAACTCTCAATAAAACAGTCATAACTTTTTACTCCAATGTCGGATTTTGAAAAAATTGGTATAGTTGGAAAGCTAATTCAATTATATATCTATTGGTGGGTCATGAGTTCAAAAATTCTTTATATAATGGGAGATATGCTCATTTGAAGTTGACTATAGAAATGTCCTTCTCAAGAATTCAATCGGTAAGGGATGTTTTGATTCGTCTAATAGCTAGGACGTATTTGAGCACTTAATATACATATAACTTGATCATAAAACTACCAAATTACTATAATTTATTTCTCATGAGCTTGAAGAATGGTTCTACTATCACTTGGGATTCTCGAGGTATTATAATATCTTTTTCTTGAGAACATTCATCCTCGAATGAGACTGAGTGAGAGAGGAGAAGAACATAAACTAATGTACATACTAAACATGAATAACTGGAACATGATCTCATGGTTGACATGACTGATAACTTAATATAACATACTAAACATGCATGACTGATAAACTGAATTCATGCATATCTGATGCATGGATAATTGACTCATGATTACATAACTGAATGTCCTGATGAACTGAATTTCTCACGGTGAAAATGCTTGTCTGATGGATAATTATATGACTGAACTGATATATGAATGCATGACTAAATATGCAAGAGTACTTAGTACCGAGTTTGTCATGGGGACCTGAGCATGTACTGAATAACAAGTTTGTAATGGTAATTTTACAAGGAACTGAGTAAGTTCAAGAAAAATGCTACAGAACTAAAAAGTACTGATGAACCCATGATTATGCTAGAAGTATGCATGAACGGGAACCTGAGAACATGACTGAGGCTGAACCATGGCATATAAACTGAATTTCATGACCTGAACTGAGCCTCTAAATACATGGCTCACGACTGAGATCTTAACTTGAGGGATAACTTATGAGTACCCTCTACTCTAACTGGATTCTTTATGCAAAGAGAAACTGAATTTAAGACATGACAGCATTGAGGAATAATGGGGTATCTCTCCCTTGGGATACTATGTCCCTCTAAGAATGCTCACCTTACTGAGATACTAGGCCGATGCATAGGTCATCAACAGACTGATTCATGACTGAATAACTCATGCTGAAAATCTTGAGCTAAAATGAGAGCAAGAGATCTAACAATTCACATCATGAGTATGAAGGGCCTATAATGTACCCAATTCTATGCTGGGGGAATTTCCTTGATCATGGCGAGTCTGAAGAGCATAAAACTTGTTCTGATACTGACCACTAGTGGTACTGGAAGTGACGCCCTGCAGGCGTAAATCTTTTCCCTTCTGAGCCCTTACTCTATATTCCCACAGCTCGTGGCCTAGCTTGCCATATCCATAACATACCTTACTACCTGCTTTATATACACCTAGGTAATTCCTACTATACTCTTTACAAATCAGATAGGTTAGACTCCTATTCTCACTACCCTGGGCCTCAGATCCTGAAGACCCATCACGACGGTCATTCTCGAACTTGGGTATTGTGCACTAGCTGAAGATGGAGCTGGGACTGAAAGCTTATGACTATACTAAGAATGGCTACCACCCCCTGACTTAGACTAAGCAAAGCTAAAACTACCTGTCCTCGCCCTCTAATTTTGTTTTCCTTTATGTTAATCTTTTGCTCTTTTATCTGCTGAGCATGGGTCATAAGTCTGGCTAAAGTCATATTACTATTTAGCATGGCGGATCTACACTTATTAATCATGCTATCATTCACCCCTGACACAAACTTACTCATCTTGGCCCTACAGTCATCCCCTGACACAAACTTACTCATCTTGGCCCTACTGTCTGCAACTACATGAGGGGCATATCTGGCTAATTGCGTAAACTTGAAAGAATACTCTTTCATTGTTATATTGTTCTGCCTGAGGTTGATGAACTTGAGTACCTTAGTTTCTCTAAGCTCTGGGGGAAAGAACCTCTCTCAGAATGCAGTGAAAAATTCATCCCATTCTATAGTCCTTGCCTCATTTTCCCTTTCTGACTTCTACTGCTTGAACTAAGTATAAGCCACATCCTACAATTGATATACAGCTAGATCAACACTCTCAACAGTAGTCACCCCCATGATATCTGTCACCTTCTGAACCTAATCTAGGAATTCTTGAGAGTTCTTATCTGACTTAAACCCAAGAAAGGATAGAGGGTTCATTCGGGTGAAGTTTTAAATCCTGGCTGCAGCTGAGTTTGCCACTGGGTTGGCTAGAATAACTGTTGGCCATTCATTTTGGGTGGCAATCGACTAAGCAAAAGTAGTAAATGTAGTCCTGAACTCCAGATGAAAAACATGATTGCCCAAAGATTCTTCGGGCCAAGGGGATGACTGATTTTTGTTTCTTCTTTTAGGAGGCATGTTTTGTAGAAGAAAGGGAGAAATGGATTAGACTGAGAGTTTAACTTTGAGCCTATGCTTACTGGCACGACATGAATACTGAAAGAAGGGATTCTGTTCCTAAAACATCTCATAGCCTCCTGCACATAAGTGTGGAGCAAAACACACGCATGTACAAGACTCTACTAGATATGACTTTTCTGATTTCCTAGGATGCTATTGAACCTTAGGCTCTGATACCAAGTTTGTAACACCCCGAATCTGGCACCCGAAACGTTCACGGTGCTCATGATCCAAAAAGATCACAAGCTAACCCATGACTGATATATGTACCTATATACTGCATAAAAGATTGTATAATGCGGAAACATGAACTGAAAATCCATAAGGTTCAATAATAGTACATAATTGAAAATATGGAATGTCAATACCAAAATAACTTAAATAACTATCTGACATGCTATAGTCTGAAAGCCTTTAAACTGTCTGAAAAAAGAGTTGATGGGATATGTCCCCAACTAACTTCGACTACTGAAATAAACCGAAAATTGAAATAGTAATATAATCATCATGTCCTCAAAGGATGAGGACTCACAGCTGACTCTGACTGTTGAACCTGGATGTTATGATGCTCTGGAGCTCGTGCTTCTAAACCTATGGTATAAGACACCATAGCGCAAATACGTCAGTACTTTAAATGTACTAGTATGCAAGTGAGGTAGGCTGAATAAAAATGGTTCATATGCATGAACAATACTGACTGATTAACTAATATGAACGTGAGAATACATGCATAACTATATAACTGTAACTGAGATCATGATAGGACTGAATACGGAGTTTTGACTACTGAGTTATTGATATTGACATCTGAGTCATTGATGAGTGAGAAAGAATGATACTATATTACTGAATACTGAGGGACTGATACTATGTTACTGATACATGAATAACTGTGTCTAATAGTTCTAATTATGAAAAACTGGTCTGGTTAACTGTATCTGATAATCCTGAAGTTGAATACTAATAACATGAGTTCTGATAACCGACATAACTGATAACATGAGTGAGTGTATCTGACAGTCCTAAATCTGATGGAACTAGCTAAGTTTCATACTATATCTGATTAACTGAATCTAAGATTAGTCTTATCTAGCGGGTGATCTCTAAATCTGATGATACTGATACTGACTAACCATAGTTGAGATCAGCCCTGTCTAGTGGGTGATCTCATATTCTATTTATAATGATAAGGATTGACTGTATCTGACAGTCCCAAATCTATACTACTGAGCTGAATTGACTGTATCTTACAGTCCTGATTCTATAACTGAAACTGTGGGATGAATTCATCTAACCGACATGCCCCATACTATGCTAACTGGGGTCCAACCTAGAATCCCAGTTGGAAGGGTGTCAGTACACCGCCACTGGTAAAGATAACTGTTGTGGAGTCAGTCCTAATCTAGCGGGTGACCCCTAGGATCAGTCTTATATATTTAAATGTGCTAACGGGTGATCCCTGAGTATGTCAGTCCTATCTAACGGATGACATATCATACCTACGCTGGCTACGTAGTTTTCGAACTTAGGGATTACTTTTAGGGATCTCAGTCCTATCTAGTGGGTGAGTCCCCGTCCCTAGGATCTCTTGGTGCTAAATCCTACTCCTATCTAAAAGACTCTAAATTAATTAGCTGAGTAGAACTAATTAACTGAACTGAATTGATACTAGTGGTATTGTCTAGCGGAGCTAAATTGAATTTACTGAGTTCCATTGCCTGACAGAATTTACTGAGTTCTGAAGACTGACTGAGAGTACTGTAGTTACTGAGATTGACTGGGAATACTGAGGTTACTGAGATTATTGAGTACTGAGATCACTGAGAATACTGAACTACTGAGAATACTGAGATTTCTGGGTTTTCCTGAGTCACATGACTGACTGAGTTCTATGAATCATGGCTTGACTGAGAGTATCGTGAAAACATAACATGGCTCTAGGCACACAGCTAATATTTCGGGTACAAGTACCCCCAGGACTTGATGGAAAGAAACTGACATAGCATGACTTACTTGAACACATGCCTAACATCATAATCCATAATTCATATATTGAAGCACTTCATCAAACATATGATATGCATAAAGTTGTACATAATTAGGGATTTCATGATATCATACTAGTTGGGCACTTTTCCTTCATATAGGCATTTAATCAAACACATGGTAGGCATGGTACATATAAACATCATTATACAATAATTAAACATTATAATTCAACTCTAATTTCATCATCCTAGGGTTTAATCATAGGTTCACATGAATATACATCTATACAAATCAATTCCACATAACACTGATCACCCAACATGGATTTGAATTTAATTGATCATTCTCAAAATTAACAAAACAAATCCAACATGAAATTCATAAAGAAATCCACAAACTTAAACTTATGAAAGAGATTCTTTGGCTTCATGGATGAAAGAATTCCATGAATCAACACTATGCATACCTCAAAAGTTTGAATCTTAAAGGAGGTTAACTTTTCTTGAAGGTTCTTGAATGGTGACGCTTTAATTCTTCAGTTTTCTTGGAGAAGAGTTTTAATCTTGTTCTTGGGCTTTGATCTTGAAAGAAACCCAAATTTTGATGGTATGGATGAATGAGGAGTTATATGATTTGATTTGACATGACTGGGTGCTAAATAGGGTGGAAAAAGACCTAAAAATTCCTTTAAAACTGCATTTTAGCGTTGTTTCGGACAAAACTGACGATCTGAGTGACGTACCGTCACTCTGGTGACTAACCATTACTCTAACTGTCATTTTTGGGCCATAAAATGGCCTTAATGCTTCAGTTATGATGGCCAAAGCAATGATCCGTCACTTACTTGACGGTCCATCAGCTTGCCCGTCACTCTTGGACAGCTCGGACAGCTCTCAGTAAAACGGTCATAACGTTTTATTTCGATGTCGGATTTTATCGAAATTGGTATTGTTGGAAAACTAATTTAATTATATATCTTTTGGTGGGTCATGAGCTCAAAAATTCTTTGTAGAATGAGAGATATGCATCGTAATGTCCTTCTCAAGAATTCAATCGGTAAGGGATGTTTTGATTTTCTAATAGCTAGGACGTATTTGAGGACTTAATATACATCTAACTTGATCTTAAAACTACCAAATAAATATAATTTATTTCTCATGATCTTGAAGCATGGTTCTACTATAGGTTGGGATTCTCGGGGTATTACAATATATATATATGTATGTGTGTGTGTGTGTATTGGCTCATATACAGAACGACGCAAAATAATACCCGAGGTGACAGATTCAATTAATCGAAATTCAGAAGCTTAAATTTTACCTCTACCATCAATAGGTTTAGCCAGGGCATTTACAACACAACCCAAATAAGCCTCACTCACGGATATCTGAGCAATTCTTCTTGTTGCTTTTACAGAACTTCCTTCTTGTATCACACCAACATTATTGATTCCAAATTCAGAGCAATGTCTATTGTACCCTCTTCAAATTCTTCTAATTCACCCGCCATTACTTCATCAAGATCATGAATACAAACAATGCCATCGCCTACTTGAAGTACAATACCGGTATTTATAATCTTTACTTCTCTATTATATTGTTCAATACGTTCACGGATAATATTACTAATTTCGTCATCTCGAATGGTTACCATGATTCTTTCTTTATTCTTTTTTGAAAGAAAAAAATAATACCGACAGCAGAAAGACTAATCAGTCATGTCTTTCATTGTTCCCAACATGCCAATAATGGTACTAATGGTACGTAAATGTAACTCATTGTTCAAACAACTATTCAGAATTCCTAGAGCTCCTTATAAGGCTTGTTGGAAACCCCATTGTTGGACTTGATTAATCGTCCTTTGCTGTTCAAACTGAATCATTTCATTTTTGTAATTTTTCAATTGTTCCAAAGTCTTAAAGTTGAAAATGCCATTGGTAAATCTAGAACTTTTCTTTATTTTCTCACAAGATAAACAAAATGTATAAAATTTTACATTTAACCTAAAGTTAAATGTTCAAAAACTAAATTAACAGTCAAACCAAATCAAAACATCACCAACATTATTAGCGAAATAAAAAGACATACACGAAAGCACAACTAACAAAAAGTCTAAAATCAAAATCTCAAAATGTCTTTCATATTAACACAATTACAAAAGCTTTATTGGATCAATAACAAATAAATCAAGTTCTATGAGAAAGTCAAAATCTATGACAAATAGTCACACCTTCTAATTCCAGACAAGAAAGATAAAGTTCATGAAACACATTCTAATATATTATCAACGTGCATATTCTTTTATTTAAAATATCCTTAATTATTTGAATTAAAAACTGACTACTTGAATGCAAGACAAAATAAAGTTTGATTTGAATCTTTTTCTAAATTAAGTATTTCTATCTGGAAGAAAGAATAATTTTATTGACATCATTTTTTTTCAAATTAAGATCCGAACTTTTGATATTTAAATAATAACAATGAAGAAAATATTCAATTAACATACACCATAATAAAAAAAATATTCTTTTTAACATATATTGTTATTCGTGAACAATGTATCATCGCTATCATGACTAAGGGTGTCAAACGGGCTGGGTTAACCCGGCCCAACCCGATTCGACCCAGCCCACCAAGTCAATCTGGCTCAGTTTAATTCGGTCTGGTCAGCCCATGAGCAGTAGGGTACCGGGTTTTGGACAGATTTATTTTTGGTTTTAGGCCCAGTTATTAATTTATTATATTAAATAGCAAATGTTTTATTTAAAGAAGTGCATATATTTTATATGTGTACACATATATTGAATAGTACGTATATATGTGTGTATATGTTCTAGAGTAATATATGAAACAAATACATGTGTATATGTTTTAGAAATTAGTATATAACTATATATTTAGTGTGTGTATATATTGTAGTATATATATTGTAGTATATTTTATTTAAAGTAGTACGTATATATTGAATGGTACGTATATATGTGTGTATATTTTCTAAAGTAGTATATATATTTAACGCATACATGTGTATATATTTTATAAATTAGTAAATGACTATATATTTAGTGTGTGTATATATTGTAGTATATATATTGTAGTATATTTTATTTAAAGTAGTACGTATATATTGAATGGCACGTATATATGTGTATATATCTTCTATAGACGTATATATTTAATGTATACGTGTGTATATATTTTGTAAATTAGTATATAACTATATATTTAGTGTGTGTGTATATATTGTAGTTTATATATTGTAGTATATTTTATTTAAAGTAGTACGTATATATTAAATGGTACGTATATGTGTGTGTATATTTTCTAAAGTAGTATATATTTAACGTATACATGTGTATATGTTATATAAATTAGTATATGACTATATATTTAGTGTATGTATACATTGTAGTATAAATACAGTAGTATATTTTATTTAAAGTAGTACGTATATATTGAATGGTACGTATATATGTGTGTATATTTTCTAAAGTAGTATATATTTAATGTATATATGTATATATATTTTATAAATTAGTATATAACTATACATTTAGTGTGTGTATATATTGTAGTATATATATTGTAATATATTTTATTTAAAGTAGTACGTATATATTGAATGGTATGTATATATATGTATATATCTTCTATAGACGTATATATTTAACGTATACGTGTATATATGTTTTATAAATTAGTGCATAACTATATATATATAGTGTGCTTATATATTTTATTATATATATATATATATATATATATATATATATATATGTTGTAGTATATTTTATTTAAAGTAGTACATATATATTGAATGGTACGTATATATGTGTTTATATCTTTTATAGACGTGTATATTTAACGTATACATATGTATATATTTTATAATTTAGTATATAACTATATATATAGTGTGTGTATGTATTGTAGTATATATATTGTAGTACATTTTATTTAAAGTAGTAAATATATATTGAATGGTACGTATATATGTGTATATATTTTCTATAGACGTATATATTTAACGTATACATGTGTATATGTTTTATAAATTAGTATATAACTATATATAGTGTGTGTATATATGGTAGTATATATATATTGTACCAATAAAATATGTTTCAATAAAAAGTAGTAGATAAATAGGTTGGTTTTAAACAAATATGTTGTAAATCCTACTCAGTGCTCCTTCTCTCTGATAGTTTTATCATGTTTTTAGTTCTTTTATCCTATGTTTCCCCCGCCCCTCCCCCCCTTTGTTTTTAATCTTATCTTACCCCGTCCATCTCCCTCTCTTATCCTAATTCTTAACAACTTCTTCTTTAACCATACCCCTGACTATTTATCTGGCAACTAAACTTCGTCCTTTGATCTTTTTATTTCGGCGGACTACTATGGCCAGGACTCCTAGGAATTTACAAGTTAATCCATCGTTGTTATTAAGAAGTTAAGAGGTTAAACATATACTAAGGGTAATAATAAAAATGTTTAGTTTACATTTAATTTACATGATGCATATAAACAAAGCATATTTAAAATATAAACTTTTTTAGTGGGGAAAATGAAGCATAAATAAGAACTTACATGAAGTAGCTGAGAGAGAGGTTTCTCTTTCGATAACCCCTACGGACTTTTCAACAGAAACTTAGAGGCTTTATTAAAATACACTTAATATTATACAAGCTTGGTTACATACCGAGGAAAGATTGGTTTGGTGGAATGGCTTTTAACATGAAGGAGGATGGAGAGAAAGTTTTTCTTCCTTAGGTTTTTCTGAATTCTTCAATTCTATCTTTCTACTACCAAAACTAGAGCCTTATATAAGCCTAATTAAAGAAAAGGAATGGACTAAAACACACTACGTGGCCTTATAAAAAATGGCAGACAATAACAGATAAGGAATCTTAATAATGCAAGTCGGATACTCATTGGGGCCCATCGTCACATACATTATTATTCCTTTTATCAGACGCGTGCTTCAACAATTTTTCTTTCTTTTGGAAAGTAGTGATAAAGGAAGCACTCTGACACATTACAAGACATAATGTGGGCATACCCATATGGCACACTTTATATATATCTTTCCTATCTTTATCCTTATAATACTTGGAGCTTATTCTTCCACGTTGTTGTCTTATTGTCTTTGTCTGACTATGTATCCATGTTGCACACGGCAATAGAATCAAAACTCATTCCTGAGTCGTTATCCTTGTTAGGATCCTATGTATCTTGGAGATATGCAAAACTACTATTGAATTCATCGTCTTCTTCTTCTGATTTTGAAATAGTATTGTCTGCATTATCCATGTCTGGGACTGGTCGGTCTAAACTGGTGTTGGGGTAATCTTTGCAATCGATATGTTTATCTTATCCTTAGCTATTACAAAATCTTTCTAATTTCTATTTTATTATAGTCTCAATCTTTTAATTTTTTCTTTTTGAAATTAAAGTCTTTCTTAAAGTACTACTATAGGATTTAGCTAATTTTTGTTTTGATGAAGGACAACCTTCATCTTTAATTTTTGGCAAAGTGACAGCCATTAACGGATTTGACTTTTATTTAACGGCTACTGTTTGAACCGTACTAGCTGTATCTCTATCCGATACAATGGATTTCTGAGCATTCAGAGGGGAATGCCCACCCTTCTCATCCATTTTTTATGGAGATGGAGAACTCTGAGTTTGAGTACTTTGGGAAATATTAATTTTGTCTTTCAATGTCTTCACTTGCTCCATGAGTCTGGCATTTTCAATGAGAAGAGCTTCTTTCTGAGCATTGAATCTCTCAAAAGCTTCAGTCATTGAAGAGCAGTGGTCACAAAAAAATTATTTTACCAGTGTCTTTCTGAATATTGTATTGGGGTATTTGGTTTGGGCTTTGTATAAGTGCTGGTGATATGTAATAGTTAGGCCCAAGATATCCTCTTGAATAATCAGTTGCTTCGGATAAATCATTAAATCCTTTAAAAAGTAGGTTTCTAACCCTATTTATAGAATCAACTACTTCTATTCAAGTTTGGAAAACTCCATTTATTTTACCATGTATGACTATATAATATTTAAATCTGGTCCTACTTTTGTCTGACATTTATTGGCATAGAGCATTTATTGTAGCTAAGAAATGTCTGTGGTCTCCTTTATTATGAGCTATCCAAAGATTGTCTACTAAACATTTTTGGGGTTTGTCTAAAACACAGTCTGGTTTAATCCTAAAAGATAAATTACTAGGCGGATAAGAAATTAAGTTATATTGTCTAAAATAAATTCTTTCCATTAATTCTAAAGAGTCTTGTGATCTAAAGTTAATATTACCTAACATTGTCTGATAGTTTGAGTCTTGAGAAAAAGAGGCTACTCTTTTGCCTTTGTCAGCCGAGGCTTGACCAGTTGGTCTCATGCTGAAACAAACATTCGTTTATTTGTTTAGTTTTAATTTGTAATCTACTCAACTGATCTGCTAATTGATTGTCTTTTCCTTTTACAAATTCAAATACAATATTTTTATAGACTGATATTATATCCATAAAATTAAGCCATCTTCTTTTACTGCTAGCTTTATCATTTATTTTTTATGGAATTTAACTATTGTTTCGCAGTTTGTTCTTACTAAATATTCTTCTTTGTTTAAAATATATAATTTAAAGTTATTTAAGTCGTACATTATTGCTAATATTTCTAGATCTATACTTGTAATACTCGTACTTATTCCTAACTAGAAATCATCTCAAGGATGCTAGTACCTACTTTAAAATGCTAGTATTTTTCTATCACGTGGAAAATTGAGTTAGCTTTCTAATGATACCAATTTTGTCCAAATCCGACACCCGACAAGGAAGTTATGGATGTTTTACTCAAAACTGATCTAAATGCCTAGGTGCGACATCCAAGTTGACGGACCGCCAAACAAGTGATGGACCGCCACTGTAACGCCCCGATTTTCTGAACCGAAATGCTACACGGCGTGCATGACCCTGAAGTACCACAACCTAACCCATGACTGATATCTGTACCTGTAAACTGCATAATATCTCATAAAATATGTGGAAATATAAACTGTAAGTCCATAAGGTTCAATACTGATACACATCTGAAAAATATGGTATAACAATACCAAAAAGAAACATAAATACTGAAGTCTGAACATCTAATCTGACATCTAGTCTGAAAGCCTCTAACTGAACTGAATAAGGAGTTGATGGGACATGTCCCCAACTAACTCCAACTACTGAAAAAAAACTGAAAACTAAAATAAAAATGAAATCATCATTTTCTCGAAGGATGAGGACTCACGTCTAACTTTGACTGCTGATCTTGGAATCTACTGCTGATTTGGAGCTCATGCCTCTGAACCTATGGTGTAACATAAGAGAAAGCACCATAGCGTAAATACATCAGTACGTCTGAATGTACTGAGTATACGAGTGAGGTAGGCTAAATGCAAAGGGTTATATGCATGAAAAATACTGACTGATATGAACGTGAGAGTACATACATGCATACGTAACTGTAACTGAACTCGTGGAGATACTGACTACTGAGTTAAATACTGACAACATGAGTGTACTGATAATGAGATTTTGAAAGACTGAGTTTACTGATATTGATATGTAAATCACTAATAATTGATATGTAAATCACTAATAAGTGATGGATCTGATACTATATTACTAAATACTGGGAGACTGATACTATATTACTAATAAAGGAATAATTGTTTCTGACAGTTCGAATTATGAAGAACTGGTCTGATTGACTATATCTGACAGTCCTAAAGCTGAGTACTGATAGCATAATTTTTGATAACTTTTGTGATTGTTAGCCTAAGTGACTGTATCTGACAGTCTATAAATCTGAAGAAAACTATCTGAGTTCAATTCTATTTCTGAGTTAACTGTATCTGAAAGTCCTGATATACTGAAATCTGAAGAACTATCTGAGTTCTTTACTGAGACTGGGTAGCTATAGCTGATAGTCCTGAAATCTGTAACTGAAACTGTGGGAAGTAGTTATCTAACTGATATGCCCCAAATATGCTATAATAGCTAAGCTGGGGTCCAATCTCTGCCCTGACTGGAGGGGTGTCAATACCACACCACTGGTAAGGACAGCTGTGAGAACCCTATACTGGCAGGTACTCAAATGAGAATGGTGGGAACCCTAAACTGACGGGTTAAGCCACCTCATCAACCCTAGTCTGATGGGTTAAGATGTCTCAACCTACGCTGGCTACGTAGTTCTGGAACACAAGGATGACTGCTAAGAATCACACCCTGAACTGGTAGGTAAGTTCCCATCATTGGGTTCACTCAGTGCTAACTTCTACTCCCATCTGAAGGACACTGAATTGAATAACTAAGTTGAACTGAATAACTGAACTGAACTGATTAGCTAAACTGATACTGATTAACTGGACTGATACTAGTGGTATTGTTTAGCAGAGCTAAACTAAGTTTACTAGATTTCGATGACTGACAGAATATACTGAGTTCTGAGGACTGGTTGAGAGTATTGAAGTTACTGAGATTGACTGTGAATACTAAGGTTGCTGAGGTTACTGAGCACTGAGATTACTGGACTACTGAGATTACTGAGGTTTCTAAGTTTTCCTGAGTCACATGACTGACTGAATTCTATAGATCATGGCTTGACAGAGAGTAACGTGAAAACATGACATGGATCTAGGCACACAGCTATATTTTCTAGGTACAAGTACCCCCAGGACTCGATGGAAGGAAACTGACGCAACTTGAATTTCTTGAGTACACAACCATCAATAACAATCCATAATACATGAGTGGGGGATTTCATGAAGTACATGGTCATCATAATATCTATCATGAATAGGAATGCTTATAATCAAGTCATAAATCTCATATTCTAATATCATGGGCATTCCGACAACATATACTATTCATAGCAAGGGCATGGAAACCATTCAAGCATAAGGGAACGGCAACATGTAACATTTAGTTCATATTGTAGTGATTTGGGGATATTAAACTTCATGTATTTATTCAACATATGGATATAATTCGCATACATAATTCATATCTTCATCATCATACATGCTTCATGCCACTACCATAAGAATACATAATTAGCATGGAAATTCATATTGAAGTATATAGCTAACATGAACTTGTTATTTAGATATCATGAAATCATGTAAATATGAAGTTCTAACATACTAGGCATTTTATCGAACACCTTGCATGCATTCTTTAAGGCATAGGTGGATTTCGTACTTGCATTCTATCAATCCATCTAAAGATCATGTTTTTCAACTAACAACATAACTTTCACGAGATATACAGTCACGATACTATTACATAGCAAAAGAAATAAGCATCAACATGGGTATGATCATATCACCACAATCAACCAATCTTTTGTATTTTAAAGATTGATTCTTGAACTCCACGGACGAAAGGAATCTGTGGATGAACACTATGCATACCTTGGGAGAGAGGTTCTTGATGATTGACGGAGGAATTTCCTTGAAATTGGATCTTCAAGCTTAATTATGCAACCCTAGTTGTTTTTCTCTTATGGTTCTCTTGGATGATGAGCTTTTGAGATGTTAATAGGATTGTAATGTGTTTAGAAGCTACATATTTCGTAGGGTTAAGTCTAGGGACGTGTAAGGAGTGTTAAAAGATTTAATTACCCTTAAAATAACTCAAAACGGAGTGTTTTTGGCACCTAGAACTGACTTAGGTAGTGCCCAAGTGATTGCCTAAGCTAGGTTAGGCGGCGCCTAACCAATCGCCTATGTCTGGGTTGGGCGGCGCCTAACCAATTGCCTATCCTTACTTTCTCTCACAAAAAAAGGCATAACTTTTCAGTCGGGTATTGGATTAAGGCGAAATTGGTATCGTTTGAAAGATAATTCAATTATCTACAATTTGGTGGGTCTAAAACAGACAAAATGCCACATTAACATCGATTTATACTCATTCAAAGATGACCCTTGCAAAATCAAACACTAATACTTGATGGATTCAAAAACTCTTAGCTTGTATTACCTTAAGTGGCTCATATGAACATGCTTAATGTATCATAAGCTATCTTATCGCTAGGATACTCATTGTAAGTCATGCACTAAAATGCTACTCACAGGATAGGAGGTTTCATACGTAGGAAAAATGGTTCGTCTCCTAGCTTAAAAACATACGGGGTATTACAACCACTTTGACCTTCACAGCCAATGCAGTAATGCCATATTCTAGATAAGGATTAATGGACGAGTTGATGGACCATCAGATTTTTGACGGACCATCATCCAGGTTATCAACTCTTATCCAGTGAACCCCATTTCTGGTCCACGTATGATAGTAGAAATGACGGACCATCAATTTCCTGACGGACCGTCATTCGGGTCATCACACGCCACGTTTAGTTTACTTCCAAGCCGTTCTAACAAGGGTATTTTGGCACTTACCACTCGCCTATATATACCCAGATAAGTCTGAATTCAGCCATTTTCCTCATTATTATTTCACAAACAAAAACTAGGGTTTCTCTCTAAGTTTAATCTCCAAGAACAAGACCCAATCTTCTTCAAAAATCAAAGGATTTCAAATCCTTCAAGTTCAAAAACATCAAGAACCTTGAGTCAGGTATGCGTAGTGTTTATCTATGAATCCATTTTGTTCGTAGAGCTTAAGAACCATGTTTTAAATATTATTTTGTAATTTTTTTGTTGTGATATGAGCATGTACATGTTGATGATTATTGGTTAAGTTTCAAGATGATATCTAAAGGTGTTTTCATGAAGTATACGTGTTTGTTAGTTGAAACCCATGATCCTTATGTGGCTTAATATGGTGAAATTCACGAACACACTTAGGCTAAAAGAATGCATGCAAATTGTTTAATAATATGCCTAGATGATAGAATTCATGTCCCATGATTTAATAGTGCTTAAATGACAAGTCCATGCTCTATGCTTTACGATTTCCCATAAATTCTATGTGAGTGATATGTGTTGTTGTTGTGATATGGATTGACCATGCTATTAAATCTATACAAATATATACATGTTGTATGAATTTCCCTTCCATGTATAAGATGTTGAGAACTATGCTTAGTGTGAAATCTCCTACTCATGATATGGTAAATTGTGGACTCTACTGTTACGATCAAGTCAGTCATGTATGTCAGTTTCCTTCCATTGAGTCCTGGGGGTACTTGTACCCAAAAATATAGTTGTGTACCTAGATCCATGCCATTTTATCATGATAATCTCAGTCAAGCCATGATCTATAGAACTCAGTCGGGCATGTGACTCAGGAAATCTCAGAACCTCATGATCTCAGTTAATTCTCAAACAGTAGAACTAATCTGTCAGTCAATGAAAGTTAGTTATTCAAGCCATGTACCGTCAGTTAAATCATGTTCAGTCTCTTTAGATGGGAGTAGAAGTTTGCACCGCATGAACCCAAGGATGGGAACTCACCTGTCAGTTTAGGGTATGATTCTTAGTAATTATCCTTGTTTTCCAGAACTACGTAGCCAGCGTAGGTTGAGACATCTTAACATGTCAAATTAGGGTTGATGAGGTGGCTTAATCTGTTAGTTTATGGTTCCCACCATTATCATTTTGAGTACCTGCCAATTAAGGGTCACTCACAGCTATCCTTACCAGTGGCGCGGTATTAACACCCTTCCAGTCGGGGCAGAGATTGAACCCCAACTTAGCTATATGCGTTATTAGGGCATGTCGATCAAACAAATACCTCCCATAGTTTCAGTCCCAGTCTCAGTAAAAGAAATCAATTAGTTCTTTAAATTTTAGTATATCAGGACTATCAGATACAGTCAATTCAATTACAGAACAGAACAAAGATAGTTCCATTAGATTTAGGACTGTCAGACACAGTCATCTATGTTATCAGAATTTCAGCATTGGTCATGCTAGATATCAGTAGATCATGTATTAGTGTCCAGATCTAGGTATCATGATCTTAGTTACTACGTATGCATGTTTGCACTCTTACGTTCATATCAGTTAGTCAGTAAGTATCATTTATGCATGTAAACCCTTTTTCTATTTAGCCTACCTCACTCGTATACTCAGTACTCCCAATTGTACTGATGCATTTGCGCTATGGTGCTTTCGTTCACGTTACACCATAGGTTCACAGATATGAGCTCCAGATCAGCAGTAGCAGTAGCATTTCAGTCGTAGAGTTGCAGTAAGTCCTTATCCATTCGAGGACGATATTATTTATTTTATTTATTATTTCAGTTCAGTTTTGCTAGACGGAGTCAGTTTAGCTCAGATTTGATTCAGATTTCAGTTGTTTGGGGTATTCGTTACCCCATATGGATGTTATGATTTGTCAGATATTCTATACAGTTGAACCTTATGGCCTATTGTTCATATTTTCCGCATTATTACGTCATATATTGTAGTATACAGGTATAGATATCAATCATGGGTTAGCTTGTGGCCCTTCGGGGTCATAAGAACCATGTAGCACTTCGGTTCATAAAATTAGGGTGTTATAAAGTTCAATAGAGTCCTAGGAATTCTGAAAGCCGCATCTAGTAGAGTCTTGTGCATGGGTGTGTTGCGTACCACATTTATGTGCAAAAGGCTATAAGATGTTTTAGGAATAGTTTCACTTCTATCTATATTCATATCATTCTAGTGAGCATAATCTCCAGTTAAACTCTCAGTCTAATCCATTCTTCTCTTATTTCAGAATATGCCTCCAAAAAGAAGAAACCATCCAGCTCCTCAGCCCGAAGATCCTTTAGGCGAACATGTTTCTCATGCAGAATTTAGGGCCGCATTCACCACACTTTCTTAGTATATGGCTGCCTAAAATGAATGGCCACCAGTTATTTCAGCCAATCTAGTGGCCAACTTAGCCGCAGCTAGGATTCGAGACTTCACCCGAATGAACCCTCTATCTTTCTTTGGGTCTAAGTTTGATGAAGACCCTCAAGAATTCATTGACCAAGTCCACAAGGTTATAGACATCATGGGAGTTACTTTTTGTTAGAGTGCCGAGTTAGCCACACACCAGTTACAGGATGTTGCTCACACTTGGTACAAATAGTGGAAGTCTGAGAGGCTAAAGGATGCAGGTCCTATAGAGTTGGAGGAATTTATCACAACTTTCTTAGATAGATTTTTTCCCTAAGAGCTGAGAAAGGCAAAAGTTCTAGAGTTCATCAACCTCAGGTAGGTAAATATGACAGTTAGGGAGTATTCTCTCAGATTTACTCAGCTATCCAGATATGCCTCTCATGTGGTTGTAGACAACAGGGCTAAGATGAGCAAGTTCATATCAGGGGTGAATAATAGCGTGGTAAATGAGTGTAGGTCTGCGATGTTGAATAGTGATATGACTTTATCCAGGCTCATGACTTATGCTCAATAAATAGAGGAGCGGAAGATTAGGACTAGAGAGAGGCAGAACAAGAAAGCAAGGTCAGGCATTTTTAGTTATTCTCAACCAAAATCAGAAGGAGGAAACCGTTCCCAATTTTATCCTAAGCCAGCAATTCTAGCTCCTTCCTCTGCCAGTGCACCAGTGCTGAAATTCAGAGACGGCAATAGAGATCGAGCACCAAGCTCTAAGTATCAGGGGAGTATCAGCAATACCCAAACTAATACCCTGTGCCAGACTTGTGGTAAGAACCACAAAGGTACCTGTAGAGCTAGTAGCGATGTTTGTTTCGGTTATGGCAAGCCAGGCCATAGGATTAGAGAGTGTCCACAGTCAGGTCTACAGGGTCTAGAGAATCTCTCCACAGCCCAGTCCAGTCGCCCAAATCAGTAGGGTGCCGCTTCCAGGGCTACTAGTGGCCAATGCCCAAATAGACTCTATGCTCTTCAGACCCGACAGGATCAAGAAAATTCTCCTGATGTTGTTACTGGTATGTTATATATTTTCCATGTTTATGTTTACGGTTTGCTAGATCCAGGTGCATCTTTGTCTTTTGTTACTTCTTATATAGCAGGCAATTTTGGAATCAGTCCCAAAATTTTAGCAGAGCCCTTTTCAGTCTCTACCCCAGTGGGTAAAACCATCATAAATTGGCGGGTATACAAGCACTGCCCGGTTATGATATTTCAGAAAGCCATATCAGCAGATTTTGTTGAGTTAGAGATGAATGATTTTGATATCATTCTTGGAATAGATTGGCTTCATTCTTTCTATGCCACAGTCGGCTACAGAACCAGGATAGTTCAGTTTTAGTTCCCGAATAAGCCTATCCTAGAGTGGAAGGGTAGTACTTTATCTTTCAGGGGTCATCTTATTTCCTACCTGCAGGCAAGAAAAATGATTTCTAAGGGGTGTGTATATCATCTCATGTATATTAAAGATTCCAGTTCTGAATCTCCTAGTCTTGAATTAGTCTCAGTTATAAATGAGTATTTAGACGTGTTTCCCGAAGATCTTTCAGGCATTCCTCCCAAAAAGGAAATAGACTTTGACATTGATCTTCTTCCAAATACTCAACCTATTTCTATTCCACCATATAGAATAGAACTAGCAAAACTCAAGGAACTAAAATATCAGTTGAAGGATCTCTTAGATAAGGGATTCATCAAGCCCAGTGTATCCCCATGAGGTACACCAGTCTTATTCGTGAGAAAGACGATTCTCAGAGAATGTGTATTGATTACCGTTAGCTCAAAAAAGTTATGGTCAAGAACAAGTATCCTCTTCCCAGAATAGATGACTTGTTTGACCAACTTTAGGGTGCCAGTTATTTCTCCAAAATAGACCTAAGATCAGACTACGATCAGCTCAGAGTTAGAGAATGTGACATCCCAAAGACAGCTTTGCGTACTCGGTATGGTCATTTTGAGTTTCTAATTATGTCCTTTGTCTTACCAATGCCCCAGCCACTTTTATGGACTTGATAAATCGTGTCTTCAAGCAGTACTTGGATATGTTCGCCATAGTCTTCATAGATGATATCCTGATCTATTCCCGCATAGAGCATGATCATTCAGACCATCTCAGAATTGTTCTTTAGACTCTCAGAGATCACTAGTTATTCGCCAAATTTAGTAAGTGCGATTTTTGGATAAAATCAGTAGCATTCCTCGGCCATATTATTTCAAATGATGGCATTAGAGTAGATCCTTAGAAGATCGAAGTGGTAAGAAACCGGCCTCGCCCCATTTGTCCATCAGATATCAGGAGTTTTTTGGGATTGGCTGGATATTACAGATGGTTTGTCGAGTGATTTTCTTATATTGCATCCCCCATGTCCAGAGTGACTCAGAAGAAGGTCAAGTTTCAGTGGTCAGATCCTTGTGAGAAAAATTTTCAAGAGTTAAAGACTCAACTCGACTCACCTCAGCTTTAGTTCTAGCTTTTCCAGATGGTTCAAATAGGTTCATGGTATATTGTGATAAGTCCAGAGTGGGTTTAGGTTGAGTCCTCATATAGCATGGTAAGGTCATAGCCTATGCCTCCAGACAGTTAAAGCCCCATGAGAAGAATTTTCTAACTCATGATCCTGAGTTAGCAGCCATAGTATTTGCCTTAAAGATTTGAAGGCATTATCTATATGGAGTTCATTTATATATCTTCACGGATCATAAGAGTCTCCAGTATGTCTTTTCTCAGAAAGATCTCAATCTTCATCAGAGAAGGTGGTTAGAGCTTTTGAAATATTATGACATAAGTGTCCTTTACCATCCAGGAAATGACAATGTTATGGCTGACGCTCTTAGTAAACTCTCCATGGGTAGTGTTTCTCACATCGAGGACAAAAGAAGAAGATAGCTCAGAAAATCCATTAGCTCGCCAAACTAGGTGTTTGCTTAGTCGATTCTTCGAAGGGTGGTGTATGTGTTTAGAGTAGTTTAGAGTCATCTCTAGTTTCCGAGGTGAAATAAAAGAAAGACAGGGATCCTAGCCTTTTAAGCTAAAAGAGTCAGTTTAGAATCAAAGAGTAGAGGTTTTCTCCCAAGGGGGAGATGGGGTTCTTCGTTATCAGGGTCGTCTGTGCGTTCCAGGTGTAGATGACTTAAAGCAGCAGATTCTTGTAAAAGCGTATGGTGCGCGATACTCTATTAATCTAGGGGCCACTAAGATGTACCGCGACCTACGAGAAATCTATTGGTGGAGTGGGATGAAGAGAGATGTTGCAGAGTTTGTGGCTAAGTGCTCTACATTTCAGCAAGTTAAGATAGAGCATCAAAAGCCTAGTAGACCCATGCAGGAGTTCACCATTCGTTCTTGGAAGTGGGAAGAAGTGAACATGAGTTTCGTGATGGGTTTGCCTCAAACTAGTCATCAGCACAATTCAGTTTGGGTTATTATAGACAGGATGACCAAGTCAGCTCATTTCCTTCTAGTTCATACCTCCTATTCAATCGAGGATTATGCCAAACTCTATATCAGGGAGTTGGTCAGATTACACGGTATTCCATTCTCTATTATTTCAGATAGAGGTACCCAGTTCACCTCTCACTTCTGAAAAGCGTTCTAAAAGGATCTTGGTACCCAAGTCCATCTCAGTACAGCCTTTCATCCTCAAACAGATGGTCAATCATAAAGTACCATTCAGACTCTTGAAGATATGCTAAGGGCATGTCCAATTGATTTCAAGGAAAGTTGGGATGACCACTTGCCTTTGATTGAGTTTGCATACAACAATAGCTATCATTCCAGTATTAAAATGTCTCCATTCGAAGCTCTCTATGGTAGGAGGTGTAGATCTCTAATTGGTTGGTTTGAAGTTAGTGAGGCCTCAGTCATAGGTCCTGACTTGGTTTTTGATGCCTTAAAGAAAGTTCAATTAATCAGAGAGAGACTCCGGGCTGCTCAAAGCTGACAGAAGTTTTATGCTGATGTTCGTAGATAGGATCTTGAGTTCGAGGTCAATGACTATGTCTATCTCAAGATCTCTCCCATGAAAGAAGTGAAGAGGTTCGGTAAGAAAGGGAAACTTAGTCCCCGCTATGTCGGTTCCTTCAGTATTCTCAGTCGTTTAGGCAAGGTAGCTTATGAGCTCAAATTTCCTTTAAATTTAGCGTCAGTTCATCCGATCTTCCATGTATCCTTGATCAAGAAGTGAGTAGGTGATCTAGCAGTTGTAGTCACTATTCAGAGCGTTGATGTTTAGAACAATCTCTCTTATGAAGAGATTCCAGTCAAAATCTTAGACTATCAGACTCGTCGATTAAGGAACAAAGAGGTCCCTCTATTTAAGGTTCTTTGGCAAAATCAGTCCGTCGAGGGAGTTGCTTGGGCAGCAGAAGCAGATATACGCACCAAGTATCCTTACCTCTTCTTCGCTGATTCAGATCAAGCTCAAGGGAAAAGTTTGCCTTAAGCTCATTCAGTTTCATATTCATATTCCCATTATAAATGTGGTATCTACTACCATTTCATACTCTGTCATGCATTCATGTATCAGTTCAGTTATAAAATCATGCAACAGTTATGCATTCTCGTCTTGAGAAACTCAGTTTATCAGAACACACAGTTAGCCATGCATCATATGTGCATGAGTTCAGTATAATTAGCATGTTAGTCATAAAGTCATATCTCAGTCACTCATGTTCAGTTCATGCTCATTTATTATTTTCCCTCTTAGTCAGTCTCATTCGGAGACGAATGTTCTCAAAGAGGAGATATTGTAATACCCGTGCTTATTTCTAGCTAGAAATTATCTGAAGGATTCTAGTAATTGCTTTGAAATACAAATCTATTTTTTTACCCATGGTATTTTTTAGATTTTTACTTTCTATCATGTGGGAAATTGAGTTAGCTTTCTAACGATACCAATTTGGTCCAAATCCGGCACCCGACGAGGAAGTTATGGATGTTTTACTTAGAACTGACCAAAATGCCCAGGTGTGATGTCCAAGTTAACGGACCTCCAAACAAGTGATGGATCGCCACTTTGACCATCACAGCCAAGGCAATAGGGCCACGCTCTAGATAAGGATTGACGGACGAGTTGATGGACCGTCAAATTTTTTACGGATCGTCATCCAGGCCGTCAACTCTTATCCAGTGAACCCCATTTCTGGTCCACGTATGACGGTCAAAATGATGGACCGTCAAGTTCCTAACGGACCGTCAGTCGGGTCGTCAAATTCCACGTTCAATTTACTTCCAGGTCGTTCTAACAGGTGTATCTTGGTCACTTACCACTCGCCTCTATATACCCAGATGAGTTCGAATTCAGCCATTTCGCTCATTATTATTTCACAAACAAAACCTAGGGTTTCTCTTTAAATTTAATCTCCAAGAAAAAGACCCAATCTTCTTCAAAAATCAAAGGATTTTAAATCCTTCAAGTTCAAAAACATCAAGAACCTTGAGTTAGGTATGCATAGTGTTTATCTATGGATCCATTTTGTTCATAGAGCTCAAGAATCATGATTTAAATATTATTATGTGATTGTCTTGTTGTGATATGAGCATGTACATGTTGATGATTGTTGGTTAAGTTACAAGATGATATCTAAAAGTGTTTTTGTGAAGTATATGTGTTTGTTAGTTGAAACCCGTGATCCTTATGTGGATTAATATGGTGCAATTCATGAACACACTTAGGCTAAAAGAATGCATGAAAAATGTTTGATAATATGCCTAGATGATAGAATTCATGTCCCATAATTTAATAGTGCTTAAATGACAAGTTCATGCTCTATTCTTTATGATTTCCCATAAATTCTATGTGAGTGATATGCGTTGTTGTTGTGATATGGATTGACCATGCTATTAAATCTATACAAGTATATATATGTTGTATGAATTTCCCTTCAATGTATAAGATGTTAAGAACTATGCTTAGTGTGAAATACCCTACTCATGATATGGTAAATTGTGGACTCTACTCTTACAATCAAGTCAGTCATGTGTGTCAATTTCTTTCTATTGAGTCTTGGGGGTACTTGTACCCAAAAAATATAGTTGTGTACCTAGATCCATGTCATGTTATCATGATAATCTTAGTTAAGCCATGATTTATCGAACTCAGTCGGGCATATGACTCAGGAAACCTCAGAAATCTCATAATCTAAGTTAATTCTCAAATAGTAGCACTAATCCATCAGTCAACGAAAGTCAGTTACTCTTTCCATGTACCGTCAGTTAAATCACGTTCAGTCTCTTCAAATGGGAGTATAAGTTAGCACCGAGTGAACCCAAGGATGGAAATTCACTTGGCAGTTTAGGGTGTGATTCTTAGTAATCATTCTTGTATTCCAGAACTACGTAGCCAGTGTAGGTTGAGACATCTTAACCTGCCATATTAGATTTGATAAGATGGCTTAATCCGTCAGTTTAGGGTTCCTACCATTTTCATTTTGAGTACCTTCCAGCTAAGGGTCACTCATTGCTATCCTTACCAGTGGCGCGGTATTGACACCCTTCCAGTTGAGGTAGAGATTGGACCCCAACTTAGCTATATGCGTTATTGGGTCATGTTGGTCAAACAACTACCTCCGACAGTTTTAGTCCTAGTCTTAGTAAAAGAACTCAGATAGTTCTTCAGATTTCAGTATATCAGGACTGTCAGATACTATCAATTTAGTTACAGAACAGAACACAGATAGTTCCATTAGATTCAAGACTGTCAGACATAGTCATCTATATTATCAGAATTTTAGTATTACTCATGCTAGATATTAGTATATCATGTATTAGGGTCCAGATCTAGATATCATGATCTCAGTTACTACGTATGCATGTTTGCACTCTTACGTTCATATCAGTTAGTCAGTAAGTATCATTTATGCATGTAAACCCTTTTTCTATTTAGCCTACCTCACTCGTATACTCAGTACTCCCAATTGTACTGATGCATTTACGCTATGGTGCTTTCGTTCACGTTATACCATAGGTTCACAGATATGAGCTCCAGATCAGCAGTAGCAGTAGCATTTCAGTCGTAGAGTTGCAGTGAGTCCTTATCCATTCGAGGATGATATTATTTATTTTATTTATTATTTCAGTTCAGTTTTCCTAGATGGAGTTAGTTGGAGACATGTTCCTTCAACTCCTTATTCAAACAGTATTTAGAGGCTTTCAGATTTAGCTCTAATTTGATTCAAATTTCAGTTGTTTGTCGTTACCCCATATGGATGTTATAATTTGTTAGATATTCTATGCAGTTGAACCGAATGGCCTATTGTTTATGTTTTCCGCATTATACGTCATATTTTGTAGTATATAGGTATAGATATCAGTTATGGGTTAGCTTGTGATCCTTCGGGGTCATAAGCACCATGTAGCACTCAGGTTCAGAAAATCGGAGTGTTACAATACTACTCTTATTTCGTTGTTCTTTATATAGACCGCTTTGGTATGCACAAATTTGTTCTTCATTTTTATTACTATATTTGTTTGGTCTTGCTTTTAGGATTGCTCCCCATCCTAGTTTACTTCCATCAGTCTGAATAATTAAATAACCTGATTCTAAAGGAATTTTTAAGTCTAGAATATCTTTAACTTTTTCTTTAATTTGTTGTACTAATTTAATATCTTGTGTATTAAAATGTTTTTTCCCTTTACTGCCTGTTTTAGCATATAAAGGTCC